>NW_022436944.1:18838256-18887373 GCF_009761245.1 Sapajus apella | reverse complement strand
AAAAAAAAAAAAAAAAAAAAAAGGGAATCATCTTGAGGAGCCTATGGTGGAAACAGAGAAAACCACAGCCTGTTACTTTCTTACTCCACATTCTCCTCAATAACTAGGAAACAGACCTATCTGGTACATACTTGAGCTGATAGCGGCCCAGACTTGCTCTTTCTTTCTTTCTTTTTTTTTTTTGTTTTTTTGTTTTGTTTTTTTTTTTTTTTTTGAGACAGAGTCTCAATCTGTTACCCAGGCTGGAGTGCAATGACATGATCTCAGCTCACTGAAACCTCAATCTCCCAGTTTCAAGTGATTCTCCTGTCTCAGCCTCATGGGTAGCTGGGACTATAGGTGTGTGACACCATACCCAGCTAATTTTTGTATTTTTAGTAGAGACGGGGTTTCACTGTGTTGGCCAGGCTGGTCTCGAACTCCTGACCTCGTGATCTGTCCACCTCGGCCTCCCAAAGTGCTGGGATTACAGGTGTGAGCCACTGCCCTCGGCCTTCCTTTTTCCATGATAGGAAGAGCACTGGGAGGCTTGAGGAAGGGATAAGTTTATCACCTAGCACATTCTGCTACAGGATTTTAAACCAAAACTACACAAATCCATCCAATAGAGACTTGGCTTTAAATAAATATACCCTCTGTGTCAGGCCACATGAGGAGAGTAAGACTTGTTTGGGGGAAGAGGTTTGCTGTGTCTCTCCGTTCTCCTCTCCACAGATACGTGTTTCCTGAAAAGTATATCCCATGTACATCGGCCTCATTTCCAGCGCTGAATAAGTACCACACAACTGAATCTCCTTTGCACATACTGAGACCAGGCTGATTCCCATACATGAATCCATTCATGGCTGTAAAAGTTAGAAAATAACATTGTGGAAGTGGTTTAGGTTCTACTACATGACAACCTCTGAGACTTTCCAGACCAACTTTGTTTTTTTTTTAATTTTTAAATTAAGAACTAGGGAAATAACATTTTGGAAGTGGTTTAGGTTCTACTACGTGACAACCTCCGAGAATTTCCAGACCAACTTTGTTTTTTTTTTTTAATTTTTAATTTAAGACCTATTCAGGCCTGCCTACGCTTTACGTGTCAGGAGTGTCCCTGCGACTCCTTGCCGTTCTGGCACTTTCCGAGCTGCCTCTGGCTGAAAAGAGCAGAGCTGAATGCATAGTTCTTGAAGTTCTATGCTAGTGTCCCTAGCAACCTGGGAATCTCACTGTTCTTCCTGGCTAAAACAGTGATTCTGTTATTTCCAGTTATTTAAGAGGTTATATTTGTGAACACCCAAATCTGTGAATAATAACAGCTTTTCCTGGGCACCGTATGCTGGAAGTGTGTTGCTATTCCAGGTGAAAAAGTCTCTGATTCATCTTGACTAACAGGGAAGGTCATATGTAGGAAGTTTTTTCCTTGCTTACCTTGCATATTTAATTATTTCCAAAGAATAATATTCTCAGTGCCTCCAAATATATAAAAATGCAGAATCAAAAGAAGTATTTTAAAGATTGTGGGTAGCATGACTAGTACTGGTCTAACTTTAAAAAATCAGTTTGTAACACAACTTTACATGTTTTTCTTCTACTAGCTACAATAACTTGTACTGTTGTCCATTAGTGGTGTAGGCCTTTTGAATAATGAGCTCACTGTCTCACTGTCTCTGAGCTCTAACCACTTTTAAGAATTACAATAGTTATTTTAAAAAATCGAATGTTAGATTTAAATAAAACTCTGGGGGTGTTCCGGGCACTGGTCATTTTTTAAAAGCTCCCGGGTGATTCTAATGTGCAGTCAAGGGTTAGAATCATTGAGGGCTGAGATCATATCTTTCTGCATATTGAATAATCAGATGAGCCTGTCATCACTGAGCCACAGATGAGAAAAGCATTTAATCCAGTAGTTTTCAAACTGTAGTGTTCATCAGGATCACCTGCAGAGTTGGTTTAAAACAGATGGCCGGGATCCATCTCCAACGTTTCTGATTTTGTAGGTCAGGATAGGGATCCAAGAATTTCCATTTCTAATAAGTCCCTCGGTGATGCTGAGGCTGCTGATCTAGGGACCACACTTTAAGGACCATTCATATAATTGACATATCTTGAATTAAGTGAAATAATGAGTAATTGACTGACACATCAAATAACCAATGATATTACCTCCAGGGCACTATTGTAATTATTTATTGAAAAATAATCAATGAGCAAAGCTATTCACATTTTGGTTTAGTTAAAAGCATTACATATGTAGTACTAAAATAACTTGGTAGGTTGATGGATGATGCAGTACTTACAGTGCATCTTATTAGATTCCTGAAAGTCTTCATCTTCCTTATCCACCTGATCAGGTGCAGTTGTAAACATTCTAATATTATCCTCCAGGAGTAAACTCTCATTCTCATCAAATACTGTAGGAAACAAATAGAACTCCTTGTCTACATCTTTCTGTAAATCAAAACAAAATGAGATGGAGACAGAATGAGTAAAGCAGAAGACTTCCATGTGCACAATACTGTTTGTGCGCACACACACACTTAAAGGAAGGAATGAGAACAGAAGTTTCTGTTGCTCTTTGTAAACTAGAGTTCGTGAAATACCTCAGATCACCACCAGAGCTTTCTTTGGTATCTGTTTAGTGCACTTATGGTTCAACATGATAATCTGAGTCTCTCTCTCTGCATCTAAAAGTTCTAACTCTACCTTCCTGCCCATGTTGCACATACCAGTTGAAGCCACCAAAGGAAAAAAAAAAAAAAAAAAGATTGTAAAAATAGAGGAGAATATGGGTCTGTGCTGCAAATCAGGGAAGATGCCATCCACATTCATGAAAACTGGAAGAATTCCTGTAAGGCAGAGCAGGATGGAAGCAGATTGAGGAAGAAATCATCCTAGATGAACTTGAACAGAGATTCATACAATCTCCACCCAGCTGTACAAACATTCTCAACTCCTCCCACTTCTCCCAGTGGAAAAAAGGAAGCAGAAATGCTATCTGGTCTATGAAATGATTCAGTAGTTCAGAAGAAGGCAGTCAAAGAAATCAAAGCAAATGAGCCCCTCCCTGAGAATGAGTGACTCTCAAAGTAGAGAATAGAGATTATTGCCTATCTTTCCCTTGAGATCAGTTCTTCAGATACATGATAAGGTGATTATCAAATTAAAAAAAAATTGAACTAAAACAAAGACCTGAAGGTTAGACCCTGCAGAGAACTGAATAAATATAAAAGTGATCTAAAGAAAGCTCCCATAAATCAGAGGAGAGCATTCCAAGATGAAAAATATACACATTGTAATGATTTTAGGAAGAAGTTATAAAAGGAGGAGGCACAAACACAAGAAATACTAGTGAAAGTGTTTGCCACCACAAAGGGAAAAGACTAGAGGATTCAGATGCAAAAACTTCACTGAAAACAAGACAAAATTAGTAATAGAGATCGATACCTAAAAATATCCTGGGAAATTTTCCGTTTTAAAAATGTTATCATAAAACAAAAAATCAGGTTGACATTGAGATTATCAAGTACAATAAATGCCAGAAGAAGGTGAAGTAGCATTTATCTTTTTGAGAAGAAAATATGCTACAAAAATGTAATACCAGGTAAAGAACAACAAATGTCATTTTCAAATGTCTAAGCATTCCAACAGGGACTGGTATAATCACTTATATACTGATCGACAGAGAAAACTTCAATGAAATGTTTTCAGGTCATATTTTCTGATCATAATGCAATAAAATTAAAAATTACTAGTCAAAGACAAAAAGTAAAAAAAAGGTATGTCAGTTTTGATCCAAATAACTCTTAGATCAAATAAGAAATAAAAATGAAATACTGAGATTTGGTAAGTAATTTCTGTGAGAACACTGTAAAGAAAAATGTATGAAATATAACTAAACATATAAACTAAGAATTGAAAAGCTTTTTGTCTTAAACAAAACCAAATGAAAATAAATGTAAATATCTAAAAATTTTTAAAAATTGGTTATGGAGAAAAATTAATAAAAACAAAAGCATAAGTTAACAAATTTAACACAGGTAAAATAATTAAACCCAAAACTATATTATTTGAAAAGACCAGAGAAATATATAAATCTCTGGCAAGTCTAATTTTAAAAATGGAAAGAACCAAAAAGTACCACATTAGAAATAAGAAAAGAATATAACCACATATATAGGGGTGAAAAATTTAAACCATTATGTGCAATAAATGTGATCAACTGACTTAGAAAGAAGTGTTTGACTAGACCAGTACTAATGAATGAAATCAGTGATTAAAAACATAAACAGGCTGGGCGTGGTGGGTCACACCTGTAGTCCCAGCACTTTGGGAGGCCGAGGCAGGCAGATCACTTGAGGTCAGGATTTTGTGACCAGCCTGGCCAACATGGTGAAACCACGTCTCTACTAGAAATACAATAATTAGCGGGGTGTGGTGGTACATGCCTGTAATCCCAGCTACTCTGGAGGCTGAAGCAGGAGAATCACTTGAACCCGGGAGTCGGAGGTTTCAGTGAGCTCAGATCGTGCCACCACACTCCAGCCTGGGTGACAGAGCAAGACTCAATCTCAAAAAATACGGAATCCAAAGGTAGAAAACCTTTTTTATTTCAGTTACATATTAAAAAAAATTTTTTTTTGAGACAGAGTCTCGCTTTGTTGCCCAGGCTAGAGTGTAGTGGTGCAGTCTCAGCTCATATCAACCTCCACCTTCTGGGTTCAAGCAATTCTCATGCTTCAGCCTCCTGAGTAGCTGGGATTACAGACATGGGCCACCACATCCAGCTAATTTTTGTAATGTTAGCAGAGATGAGGTTTTTCCATGTTGGCCAGTCTAGTCTGAACCCTTGACCTCAGGTGATCCACTGGCCTCCGTCTCCTAAACTGCTGAGATCATAGGTGTGAACCACTGCACCCAGCCACATATTTAAAATTTTAAATAATGGTGTTACCATTTACAAAGGCCAAATAAAAATAAAATATCTTGGCATAATCTTTAAAAAAAAATCCAAGAACTATACTCTTGAAAAACACAAAAGTTGACTTGAATAATGGAAAGACTGTTCTTATGTAGGATGACTCAACTTCATAGTTATGTCTGTTCTCTCTAGTTTAACTTACACGTTTGAGACAATCCCAGTAAAACACTATCAAGTCTTTTTTCCAGATCTAGATAAACTTTTCTAAAATTCAGTAGAAAGAATAAGCAAAAATAGCCATTAAAATGATGGAAAAGAAGAGCAGTGAGGCATAGCTACTAGCCATTAAACATATTAAAGGGCTCTCTAATTAAAGCAGTACGTTATTGGTGCATGAATAGATAAAGACCAGCAGAACAGCATAGAAAATCTAGAAATAGACTCACTTATATATAAATATTTTAGTAGATGATAAAGGCAGCATTTCAATCAATGTGGGAAAGTTTAGCTTTTTTGTGAGTAATGTTGAAATAACTGATAGCCACATAGAAAAAGATAAATTTGATCCACTCCTCAACTGTACCATTTATTTCCTATCAGATTGGTGAAAATCCCCAAATTTGACAATATAGTTTGTAATAATGCTGTGGAAACACAGACAGTCTCATATATACCTTCTGAAAATACAAACTGGCACAACTACACTGGGGATTTGGCAATATTTCACAAAACTGTTTAAGCATTTACCTTTTGTCCCAACAATACAACTTATAGGAATTTATCACAAAGGTATGCCAGCAAAAATACAGAGAGATATGAACAAGGCTAACAAGGCTGTACATTGTTTTTTATTTGTGTAAATTGTTTTGTATTTCTAGTAAAGACTAGAAACAACCCAAACACTTATCAAGTAAGGGACTGATTGTATAAACTGTAGCATGTCCACACATCAGAGTAATATCTACTATGCAAAGAAATGAGGAATGAGCAATATTTCCATACATTAGTATGAAGAGATGTTCAGATTCTATTGTGAAGTGAAAAAAGCAAAGATATGAATACACAAACTTGTTTATTTAAAACTGGAAGAATAAACTATAAAGTGAAAAAAAAAAAGTTACCTATGGTTAGGAGGCAGAGAATAGGTGGGAGAGGGAAGGGATGGAAGCTAGACTTATTTGAATATACCCTTTTTATAGATTTGGTGTTAATGCGATATGAATATTTTAAATAAAATAATATTACACTTTTCAAAGCAATTTCTTAAAAAAGATAAGTAAAATGAATTAAATAAATCCGCATATCCAGTGGTGGCAAAACTATGTAGAGAAGAACTATCCCAAGTGACTTTAAATATGTAATTTGGCTAAAAATCTCTAGTAGGATCTACTCTAAGGACAAAGTGGCAAACAAATCTTAAACTGTTTTCAGTTATCATATTGTTGATTGCAGTATTGTAATTGGGATTCTGAGACTGATGTGTGTATATTATGGGATGAATCAAGTGAATGTGTTGGTGTTATTAAAAAAATAAGATTTTTCAGTGCAGTTTAAGGCAGAAACAAATATAAGATTGATGCAGTCAATAACAAAAAAATCTGTAGATTGAAATTCAAATAGAAAGAACTAGTATGCAATCATGATGAATTTATCTGAAAAGTTTTTTTTTCCCATTTCTTTCCACTGCAAAGGCTCAGAAATAATGGTTTCCCCAATAGCAACAAGCACTTCTAGTGCCCACATTGTGGTTCTAGGAATGATTCCTCACCAAAAGAAAAACAAAAAAACAAAAAATGGCTTTTGGGAACAAATGGTTAGTTCCAGTTCTGGCTTAGAAAACGTACAAAATGAGCCTGATGTCTCACTATACTAGAAAGCAGAGAATCTTCAAAGACTGCGATGATGTAAAAATAAGGAAGTCAACCTGAACAAGTCCTTCAGTGTCAAAAAGGATACTTTGAACATCAGTAGGGATAATGGCAGTGAATTGTAACACACCAAATATGCTTAAATCCATGAGTGCACAATGCTACTTAAAAGGAAAAAAATTATTGAGAAGTCTTTGAAGAATGCTAGAGGAGAGTAATTAATTTGAAAACTGGTAAATACAGGGAATGAATCAAGTATTTGTCATACCCTTTCTGTATACTGTGTACCTCAGGGTAACCAAATAATTCATTAAGACGTTTCTGTTTGTAGAGAAGTATGCCAGCTAATAAAGAAAGGAAGATGGAGTTAGAATAGTACTATTATGCAACCCTGATTAGTTTATGAATCTAGGAAACCATCATCAGTAGCTGATAACATCCCCAATTAAGGGACAGCTATAAATTAAGTACTCCCTGATAGAAGTGCTCAGTACCATATTTGAAGTAGACTTGAAAGAAAAAAAAATCTGAATTAGATCAAACTTTTAGATCTAACTACTAGTTACAAGAAATAGAAGCAGAGAGAAAGAAACACGTTTTAGCAATCCCCAACATTTTTGGCACCAAGGACCAGTTTCATGGAAGATAATTTTTCTACAAAAACGCTGGGAGAGAGGGAGGTTTCTGGATGAAACTATTCTACCTCAGATCATCAGGCATAGATTCTGATAAGGAATCTAGATCCCTCACATGCACAGTTCACACTAAGGTTTGAGCTCCTATGACAATCTAATGCCGCCACTGATTTGACAGGAGGTGAGCTCAGGTGATAACACCTGCTGCTGACTTCCTGCTGTGTGGCCCAGTTCCTAACAGACCATCTAACAGGCTCACCTCCTGCTGTGCGGCCACAGGGGTGTGTGTGTGTGTGTGTGGAGGGGTGGTGGTTGAGGACCCCTGTGTTAAATGATACTGCAGGGATAAAATAAGTAAAATCATGACATAGGAAACTTCTATAGGACCGATGACTCTAGCAACAGAAAAACTTCAAGTAAACAATCTTAGGAAACATATAAATTCGTTGTAATATGTGTAATTGTTCGGATACTGATTCAAACAACAGACTTAATAAATCAGTTGGGGAAATGTGAACATTGATTGGCCATTTGATAACTTTAAGGAGTTATGGTGTGTGGTTATTATTTTAAGGTGTGATAATTATGGGCATTTTTAAAGACATCCTTATCTTTTTTTTTTTTTTTTTTTTTTTGGGAGACAGAGTCCGCTCTGTCACCAGGCACCAGGCTGGAGTGCAGTGACGCGGTCTCTGCTCACTGCAACCTCCGCCTCCCGGGTTCAAGCAAGTCTCCTGCCTTAGCCTCCCAAGTAGCTGGGACTACAGGCGTGTGCCACCATGCCCAGCTAATTTTTTGTATTTTTTTAGTAAAGACGGGGTTTCACCATGTTGGCCAGGATGGTCTCGATCTCTTGACCTCATGATCTTCCCGCCTTGGCCTCCCAGAGTGCTGGGAGACATCCTTATCTTTTAAAGGTATATACTAAAGTATTTTTGGAGATAATGATAAGGTTAGATATTTCTATTTCTATGTCAAATAATCATTTTCAAAGAGATTGAACAATTGTTCATCTCATGTGTTTTTTCCCCAATTGGACTTACCTGTCTCCCATTTGCATGTAAACTTCCTTTCTTGCATATTTTCATTGGTCCAATAAGCCCAGTGAATATATCTTTAGTGGGATCCACAGCAGAATAATACATCTTAGCTAGACATACAGGATCTGCATAAGTGGGTCCTACTTCTTCAGGGACTGTCCATTCATAGGTGAATGTTCCTGTGGGTGCCACATGGGAGGCTGAAGAAGGCACACCTGAGAAAGGTCACATTAGAGAGAGGTTAAGTGTGCTTTCTAATGTACTCATTTCAGCCACAAAGTAGACTAAGTTTAGTCTAGAATAGCCCACTTCTGAGTTCTTAGTTAAAAATTAGAATGAAATCCCACTTATGCTCTAGTGTCAGAAAACAGAGCCATGTGATTGCATCCAGATAGACTCTTTTTTTTTTTTTTAAGGTGGAGTCTCGCTCTGTTGCCAGGCTAAAGTGCAGTGACTCACTCTCGGCTCACTGCAACCTCCTCCGCCTCCCAGGTTCAATTAGTTCTTCTGTCTCAGCCTCCCAAGCAGCTGGGACTATAGGCATGCTCCAGCACACACAGTAAATTTTTGCATTTTTAGTAGAGACAGGGTTTCACCATGTTGGCTAGAATGGTCTTGATCTCTTGACCTCGTGATCTGCCCACCTTGGCCTCCCAAAGTGCTGGCATTACAGGCGTGAGACACTGCACCAGGCCCCAGATAGACTCTTCTAAACCTCCTGGGATTGGTTTCCCTCTTCGTGCTCACACATCTTCCAGGAATGTCCCTAGCACCTTTCATGTTATATTGTGTGTATTTCTCTTGAACAGAACTTAACTTTCTTGAAGGCAAGCACTGTATCTATATTTCTATCAACCAGAACAATGCCTGGCAATACAGTGTAATCAATGCACTTTCTATTGAATAAAATGAAACTGAAAATAATTGTAGAATTGAAAGGAACTTTGCAAGTGATCCTATTTAAATCTCTCAAATTTACGCCTGAGAGAACTGAGGCCAGAAAGATTAAATAAACTGCCCACAGTCATACTGGAGGTGTTAGCAAAGTCGCTAGTCTTCACTGGCCATCCTTGATATGTAAAAATAGTCAAAAACATCCACATGATGAAATATTTTATATCATTAAAATTATGTTTATAAAACCCTTATAATGCTAAGAGAACAAACTGATGATGAAATTAAAATAATATGTGCTATGATATCAACCTCATTTAAAATATATATTATATGTATACAGATGAAAGTGGAAGAATTATATAAAAATATAATAGCGATTATTTATAGAACTATGGACAATTAATATTTTGGCTACACTTTTCTATATTTTCAAACATTCTAAAGTGAACATCGAACATTCTTATAAGAAGTTTTTTTAAAATTAAAATCACCCGGAATACTCCAGAAATGTAAAATCGATAAAACCCAACTAAATTACTATCAGCATTGTCAATAATCATCCAATTAAGGCAGGACAAAACTCCGTAAACCAATTGGAGGTAGGAGAAGTGGCTTATTTGTTTCCTGGCATGATGCCTAGAAATGATATATGAGCATTTTTCTTGGGAGTTCCTGCCTTTGGTTTTTGCAGGACACTGTAAGTGACCAGTGTAGTGGGTTATTAAATGTTGATTGGTTACAGAGTGCCATACTCACTTCCACTCTGGGTCTTGTAATGTGAGGAGTAGTGTGTGCCCTCGTTGTTCTTACTGAATCTCACCCCAATTGGCTCAATACTGAGGGGATATTCCCCTTTGTTATGGAAGGTTACTCTGATCGTGTCTCCTACCTCTGCCCAAATGACAGGACCTGGGAACAAAGAGAGAATTATTATCCTTCCTTGGTATATAACAGGCAGAACGTATAAGACAGTTATCTTCTTTGACTGTGTCCTCTGGCAAGAACTACTAGGAGCAACATGCCTATTTGTGGCGAATGGAAAGCTTGGTTTTTGAAAAGTCCATAATCAATCTGATATGTTGAGGTTTGAAGGAGGGAAGGGCTTTTTAGTCCAACTCCAGATTAATGAAATCGATTATCATTTTTGTACAAGTCAGTTAGTAAGCTTTACACATCTACAAAAACTATCCAGAGTGTTGACTCTCCTCAGTCTAATCTTCTGTTGGCTAGAGGTGTGTCCTTTGTCCTGAAAGCTAGGTACTATAAACTTGGATCACCCAAAGCAGGTAAGTTGAATTATTTTGGATGCGAAGGATAACACTGTTTTGGATTTTCCATGACCAAAATTAGTGATTACCAATTATAGAATAAAAACATATATTTTACATAAATATTTTATGTAATATACAAAATGATATTTATCGAGAGCTTCCTATCTGTTCTTCTGAGTGTTTATATGTATTAATTCATTTAATTCCTATACCAACCTTAGTAACTATTGTTCCCATTTTACAGAAGGGAACAGACACAGATAATGAATAAATCTCTTTTTTTCTTTCTTTCTTTTTTTCTTTTTTTGAGACAGAGTCTCACTCTATTGCCCAAGCTGGAGTGCAGTGGCATGATCTCAGCTCACTGCAACCTCTGCCTCCTGGGTTCAAGCAATTCTCCTGCCTCAGCCTCCTGAGTAGCTGGGATTATGTGCCCAGCTAATTTTTGTATTTTTTTGTTTGTTTGTTTAAGTAGAGACGGAGTTTTACCATGTTGGCCAGGCTGGTCTCAAACTCCTGACCTAAGTGATCTGCCTGCCTCAGCCTCCCAAAGTGCTGGGAATACAGGCATGAGCCACTGTGTTTGGCCAAGTTGAGTAACTTTCAAAAGTCACACAGCTAATATATGCATTTCGTACTCCCAAAAAACTAGCTTTTTATAAGAGCCTCCAATTCTTGTAATACCTTGTTGAAAAGTATTATACCTCTGAATCACCGCCAAGAAAAAAAAGTGAAGAGCCAGGACAATCTGAATCCATACTCTACTCACCCACTAGGCTATTCTGCCTCAGTGCCTTGGAAAGAACAGGTCTCTGGACTCTGCTGGGGGCAGCCTGCAGAGGGCTCTAGGATAATTGCGCTGGTCTCATTAATGGACTGGGTTTTCTTTGTTTGTTTGTTTATTTATTTATTTATTTAGATGGAGTCTTGCTCTGCCGCTAGGCTAGAGTGCAGTGGTGCGATCTCAGCTCACTGTAACCTCCGTCTCCTGGGTTCAAGCAATTCTTCTGCCTCAGCCTCCCGAGTAGCTGGAACTACAGGTGCATGCCATCATGCCCTGCTAATTTTTGTATTTTTAGTAAAGATGGGGTTTCACCATGTTGGCCAGGACGTTCTCAAACTCCTGACCTCAAGTCATGCACCCGCCTCGGCTCCCCAAAATGCTGGGATTACAGGCATGAGCTACCACTCCCAGCCATCAGCATGGCTTTTAATGATGAAAATTTACTATTGATAATTTACATTTGGAAAAGTAATTAGCTGCTACATTTTATTGTTTTATCTTCCACACACCTACTTTACACATAGAAATCATGCAGTAGGTCCTGAAGTTACTATTCTTTCTGAGGTTGGTGTAGACTGTGGGAAGAGTACACCAGCCATATATATTCTGCATGTACTCACCGAGGATGCCAAGATGCTCTTCTTCAGGGCCTCTCACCTTTCGATTTGTGAAGGAGGCATCTGTGTACTCACGATAAACCAGCTTTTTATAAGAGCCTCCAATTCTTGTGGGACCTTGTTCAAAAAACACCTTTGAGTCACTGCCAGGGGGGAAAAAGTGTTTAATGCTGGGCTTGAAATAGAACAGAAAACAGGCATTCACATAGGGTAAATGAAGAGAAAAATTCTGACCGTGCTTAGAGATGAATATTATCCATGATTTATAGCAATCATATCAGTTACTCAAACAGAGCAGGCAGTTCCAGGCCACTCATACAGGGATGGCAAGTTAAGAAGTAGAGAATCATGGAGGATGTTTATATTTTCAAGTGAAGAAAAAATTTTCAGGCGGGCCCTTGACAATCCCTTGACAAAGGGTTCTACCATAGAATTTTTTTTTTTTTTTTTTGAGATGGAGTCTTGCTCCGTCGCCCAGGTTTTTGGAGTGCAGTGGCGTGATCTTGGCTCACTGCAACCTCCGCCTCCTGGGTTCAAGTGATCCTCTGCCTCAGACTTCCAAGTAGCTGGGATTGCAGATGCCTACCACCACACCTGGCTAATTTTTGCATTTTTAGTAGAGATGGGAGTTTCACCATTTTAGCCAGGCTGGTCTTGAACTCCTGACCTTGTGATCCACCGTGCCTGGCCAGAATCTTTTTATCAAATTGTGAAATGTTTAAAACACAATGGCTATTCTTTGTTGTGTATTAGCACTGGCCAGCTGCTCAGGAGCATTGATTGATTGATTGATTGATTTTTGAGACAGAGTCTCACTCTGCTGCCCAAGCTAGAGTGCAGTGGTGCAACCTTGGCTCACTGCAAGCTGTGCCTCCCTGGTTCAAGTGATTCTCATTCCTCAGCTTCCTGAACAACTGAAATTGCAGGCTGCACCACCAGGCCCAGCTAATTTTTTCTGTGTTTAATAGAGATGGGGCTTCACTATATTGGCCAGGCTGGTCTCGCATCCCGGCCCCAAGTGATCCACTTGCTTTGGCATCCCAAAGTTCCGGGATTACAGGCATGAGCCACTGCGCCTGGCCAGGAGCTTTTATTTATTAGCTGGAACTCACATGACATTGCAACAAAGTCAGTACTATTCTCCATATTTTGCAAATGAAAAAATTAAATTTCAGAAAGATATTTATTTGACTTGCACAATGCCACCTCATTCATCATTTCTTTCATTTGACAAATGTATTGAACACCTGCTCTTTGCTGAGAATCCTGGTATGTGTTGATGACTTAACCACAAGCAAAGTGGACTCATCCCTGTCCACATGGACCTTACATCTGGCAGAGAAGACAGGCCATGAACCCATCAATATAATGTAGTACA
This sequence comes from Sapajus apella, assembly GCF_009761245.1. Lineage (NCBI taxonomy): Eukaryota > Metazoa > Chordata > Mammalia > Primates > Cebidae > Sapajus > Sapajus apella. Next base: position 18,873,977 of record NW_022436944.1, on the reverse strand, counting down.
ATAAGCGCAGGGTGTTACGGAGCATTTCTTTGAGGTTGGGGAAAGTGCAGGGAAGAAGCCACAAGGATGTTCCAGAGGAAGTAATTACTTAAAACTAAATGGGAAGTAGAGTTAGCAAGATGAAGTGTGTGTGTAGCGGGAAGACGGGGGTAGGTGTATACAAAGAGAAAACTGCCTGTGAGAAGCCTGAGAGAAAAGAGCGAGCATGCCATATTACAGATAATATTCTAGGTAATATGGATAAGCATATTTTCTAGAAGGACAGCATGCAGGGCAGGGCAGAGAAGTGATGAATAAGGCTTAGATAGATGGAAGATAGGTAGGAGGACCTAGCTGAGGTTTCAGCCTTCCATCCCAGGGCAGTGAGAAGCATTTGGAAGACTTAAGCATTCAGGATTAGCATTTTAGGAGGATCCCTGTGGCAGCTGTTGGGAGAATGTGTTGGAAAATACAAGACTGCTGTAGGGAGACCAGTCAGGAGCGTGCTTTTCTAATTTCAGTGAGAGGCAGAGATGATTTTATAGGTATTGGCAAATAAGATGGAGAGAAGTAGATAGCTTTCAGAGAAAGTTACTATAAAATGAGGCAGTACTTGATGAGGATAGAAGTGTGAACAGCCTCATCCAAGGAGTGTCACTGAGAAGTTTGAAATGCAAATCTGAAATTCACAAGAGCCTTCTGAGTTGGAGATGCAGCTTTGGGAGTAATCACATTTAGGTGTCAGTGTAGCCTGTGACTTACATCTCTGCTTCAGGAGTCACAGGTCTGGGCTGAGCAAGGCCTAGCTATCCATTTATTGTGTGATGTTGAATGAATTACTTAACCTTTCCAAGGAGGGTATTTTTAATATGGATGGCAAACAGGTCTTCTCTGAGGAAGCGATATATGAGTAAAGACTTGGGGCAGGGAGTGGCATCATCTCACTGACATTTTTGAAAGATCACAGTACTGCTTTGTAAAAACTTGATAGGAAAGGAAGACAAACAGATGGCTGGGAGGCTGTGGAAGTCATTTAGACATGTACAAAGAGGCACTTCTGTACATCAAAGGACACTATCAAGAGAGTGAAAGACAACCTATAGAGTATGAGAAAATATTTGCAAATATTTGATAAGGAATTAACATCCTAAATATATAAAGAACTCCTACAAGTCAACAGCAACAAAAAACCCCACTTCAAAAATGGCTGAAGGACTTAAATAGACATTTCTCTGACGAAGATACACAAATGACCAAAAAGTACGTGAACCTCAACATTACTAGTCATTAAGAAAATGCAAATCAAAACCACTATGAAACATGATCTCATGCTCATTAGGATGGTCATTATTAAAAAAGAAAGAGAAAGAAAGAAAGAGAAAGAAAGAAAGAAAGAAAGAAAGAAAGAAAGAAAGAAAAAGAAAGAAAGAAAGAAAGAAAGAAAGAAAGAAAGAAAGAAAGAAAGAAAGAAAGAAAGAAGGAAAGAAAGAAAGAAAAGAAAGAAAGAAAGAAAGAAAGAAAGGGAAAATAACAAGTGTTGATGAAAATGTGAAGAAATTGGAACCCCTGTACATTGCTGATGAGCCTGTTAAATGGTGCAGTTGCTATGAAAAACAGTAATGTGATTCCTAAGATACTTAAAACTAGAATTATCATATGATCCAGCGATTCCACTTCTAGCTGCATATACAAAAGAATTAACAGCATAGACTTGAACAGTGATATTTGTATAACAATTATTCATAACAACATTATTCGCAATAGCCAAAAGGTGGAAACAACCCAAATGTTTATGAAAAGATGAATGAATAAAGAAAATGTGGTACATATATACAACGAAGTATTACTCAGCCTTAAAGAGGAGTGGAATTTGGATGCATGCTACAACATGAACAAATCTTAAAACATTATGCTATGTGATATAAAAGACACAAAAGGACCAATATTGTATGATTCCACTTGTATGAGTTGCCTAGAATAGGAAAACTCATAGAGACGGAAAGTAGAATTGAGTTTATCAGAGGTGGAGACAGAGTGGAAGAAAGTGGTTATTCTTTAAAGGGTTCAGAGTTTCTATTTGGAGTGATAAAATAAAAAAAGTTCTAGAAATGGATAGTGGTGATGGCTATACAGCATTGAAAATGTACTTAATGCTGCTGAATTGTATAATGCTATGTTTTCTAAATGAAAAGCATATTGATTGATTTATCTAATTGTATTCAATGTTTTTTCAGGACTTTGTCAAGCATTTGATAACTTTTGAACCCATCTTTTTTCATGAACTCAAAACTCATAGTTCTCAAGCTCAGACTCTTACATCAAATACTTTAATAAATATTTAGCAGTCTAAATACTAAATTTCAGATGTCAATTAAAATTTTAATTGCTGAAATAGCCTTTTGTGGTTCTTTTGTGTGGGGAAGAGCATATTTTGAAATAGTACTATTTTTTGTGAATTACCTTTCAGGTGCTGTTAAGTTTTCTTTGGTGAAGATGTCTATACCAGAGGGAGCATAGTTCCAGATGATTTCCTCAGCGGCAATGTAGTAGTGTCTAACATGGTTCCCATGGGTATTATCCTTTGATGAAGACTTGTTACACTCCTGGACCTGAAAAAAGGCTTGCAAACCAGCTGAAATGAAACAGAGAGAGGCATCGATTAATGGAGCCAATGTTTCTCTCTCCTATTGCCCTGTAAACACTGCTCATGAGATGACAAGTGGAAATTGAAGGAATAGATAGAAACACAACTATAAACTAGGGCAAACAGCTGTAAATAAATTAGTGATGGAAAACTCAAATTTAAAACAGACATACTTTGTTTTTTATGTACATATAGCACAGAGATATTAAATATATGTGATTTCAAAATATGGTACCAGTTTCTGTGGGGTTTCACTTGGTAGTTCTTTTGATGAGAGATAAAGAACAAATTTATAGATAAACAGAGAAGAGAGGCTTTGACATATTTTAAAGGGTTGCATTGGAAAGAGGAGGAGAAACCGAATGAGCACGTATTATTGCTCTCTTGCACAAGATGGTTGTGCATCTGCTGTGTGGGGCCTTCTGTGGCCCAGAGCATATTTGACAAAAGCAATTATATTTGCTTTTATTGAAGTAAAATATCCAAACTCCTATGTTAAACTTAATTTCCTTCAGTCGACCAATATTAAAAACTAATATTTTTCAAGAACAAGGAATGTTTTTATTGCCTAAGTTAAAGAGATAAAGGAAGTATTTATTGAATTAAACTAAAAGATGGCCAGGCTCAAATAAAGAACAAAGTTGGTTATACTTGATGGAAATAAGTTGAAAAACAGGGTACTTTCCAGTGCAACATACAGCATTTCTGGATTTTACAATACTGTATATTTTACAAAGCCGAGTAAATATATACAGTATTCTACTTTCAGGGCCGGTTGTTCTTTTCCAAAAACTAATTTATTTTCAGATCTCATTACTTTATAATATTCCTGTCTTATAGTCTTTTTATTACATTATTATGTATACCATCATAGGAATAAAACTAAGATGCCAGTTCAAACCTCAGATTATTTCAAAGATATTTAGCTTTTAGATTCTGATTCCCAGTCATCGCCTTTTTCAGTTGACAGCTAACTTCAGGTAAAGATGTCCTACCTTTCAGATGGTTTAGATTCTGACAGCTGAGCATCCATTCTCCAGGGTTCTGAGCCACCATAAAAGCATCAAACAGGGTAGCAGGAAAGAGGTTGATTGTGTCAATATGGTAGTTTTTGTTGGTCAATGCTTGCCCATGAAAGAAAGCTGCGTGCACATCAACTTCATTACCCATACCAAAAAGGTACCATTTCACTCTGTCTTCAACACACATGGAGAGTCCTGGGAGACTTCCGAAAGTGTATCCATTCACAGCTGTTTAAGCCAAGAGCAGAGTTTGTGACTAATAGTCATTAATGCTTGAGATAGTGAGAGTTACCTCCATATAGATAGAATCAATTTGGAATGGAAAATACCTTGCACACATGCTGGTATTCCTCCCTCCCATACCCGTGTCAGACATTGCTAATCAATCACAGCAGTCTTTCATTTTGAAACTGAATCAGCCTGAGGATTCTCATCAATACCATATTAACAGATGAACACAACACTGGAGATAAAACCTATTTGTTGTCTTTGTTATAAACTGTACACAGTGTGTGTGTGTGTGTGTGTGTGTGTGTGTGTGTGTGTGTGTGTAAATACAGATGTTGCATATATATACACAAATAAAACACATACATAGAGTTAATAGAAAAAAGATTGAAGATTATTTAGTATTCCGTTATTAATCATGTTGGTAGTAGAAGTATGGATATTTTATATATATATATATATATATATATGTTTTTTTGCTTATCAGAAATTTTCCAATTTTCTACCATAAATTTCTTTTGTAAAAAGAACATATGAATAGCTTTTTCTAAAGATTGCAAGACAAAATTTTTAAGATTGGAAAAGATACAAAGGAGGGAAAAAATGTAGGACAGCAGGAACAGAGCCACCAAGACCTAAAAGTTCATATGCAAAGTGGCCTGAAACCCTCGGAAGAAACCTACAATCACTGGCCGGGCGCAGTGGCTCACGCCTGTAATCCCAGCATTTTGGGAGGCCAAGGCAGGTGGATCGCAAGGTCAGGAGGTCGAGACCAGCCTGGCCAACATGGTAAAATCCCATCTCTACTAAAAATACAAAAAAATTAGCTGGGCATGGTGGCAGATGCCTGTAATCCCAGCTACTTGGGAGGCTGAGACAGAAGAATTGCTTGAACCCAGGAGGCAGATGTTGCGGTGAGCAGAGATCGTGCCATTGCACTCCAGCCTGGGCGACAGAGCAAGATTCCGTCTCAAAAAGAAAAAGAAAGAAAGAAAAGAAAAGAAACTTATGGTCATTGTTCAAACTGGGTGGGCCTAAACATTTCCCAGGTGGAAATCAGTTCTGGGAAGAATCCTGAGTGCACCGTATGTGACACTGGAACCAAACCAAATCCGCTCGGGCTAGAATTTTGACTATGTTTTTATAACATCTATTTTTGTTAGTACACAACAAGGGAATAAAGTATGGAAAGACAACTTTCCACCCAGATATAAGTAAAAGTTGAAACAAAATCTGTACTTTGTTCATTGGTTTATTACTTTGGTAGTATAGTTATTTTTGTGCTCTCAGTTTCTTGAGTGCAGGTTATTTTGAAGAAGTTAAACACAAACAAATAAAAAATCTCTACTTATTGGTTTAGTTGTTGTTAAGGGATTCTCTTTCTCATGCAAATTATGAAATAGATAATCTTACTAAGCTCATTATTTCATGTCTGAGAATTAAGAGAAAGTCTAAACTGTTAAAAAGGCATTTCCAGAAAAGTAAAGTGAACTGAAATGAAATGTAGAAAAGAATGATGCAGACTAGGGGGCCCAGTGAGGGAACAGAGTATGTAAAATGAATACCTTTCAGAACTCGTGGTTTGAACTATTTTCTTAAATATAGTTAGTTTAAAATATAAGTATAGTTTTAAGCATTTATTTTAATAATTTTAGGCTGCCTCAAATAAGTTTTGGAATGAGTCTAGTGGCTAAATAAATATATAAATGTCACATACATATACATTAAACCATAATTGCTATTTTATCTTTACCAGTTTGGAAACAAGTTTGGTATATCTGGATTTACCTGGCTGAGAGTTTTTCGTTTGACTTACTTAGCCAAATATCAAATCGCACATCCAATATGCTTTGTTATAAGGACCACAGACTAATACACACTACTTACTTATGTGAGGGAATAAGTTTAGCAGAATTAATGGATCAAGGGAAAAAAAAGTAAAGTTAACATGTCTTCTGTAATCTTACAATACATTCTGTTACTCTCCTGGAAGTCTTCATTGTCTTTGTCAACTTTCTCTGGTTCTAAGCAGTAGGTTTTAATGTTGTCTTCTAGGTACCAGCTGAGATTTTCATCCACCACAGAAAACATCACCACAAATTCTTGGTCAATATTTTTTTCTTTTTCTTTGTCTAGAGAATCTGGAGTTAAAATTACTATTTTAGTAGGACTAAATTTTTAGCATGTATTTTGATTTATGTTTTCAGGTGATTTATATTTTTTTAAAATTTTAGTATTTATTTTTTCTAATAAACCACAAGTCTGGACCAATCACTCCTGTTTTATAGACAGAAACACACAGGGAATTTTATGTTCAGCGTCTAGTGCTTGGAAGACACTCCTGTATCTGGATATTGACTGACCACATAACTGTTAAATGCTTTTTGGCAAATGGGAAGATTGAAATTCAAAGTTGTGTGTCTATTTTCTGGTGCAGATAGCCACATGCTGAGACAAGTCTTTACAGGTAACTATTGTTCAAGTTAGAATTATATTTCAGGCTCTTGAGACACATCTTTTTCACAATGTTAGAAATAAATACTATGATGCTGTATTTACCAAGATAATACGAGTTACTACAGATCTATCACCATGGAGTGCCTTTTTGGGAGTCACATTTGGTAGTCATATTCTCTTTGGCACCACTGTTGGAAGTTAGACACAGCAAACTGATCCCAGGGGAGAATATATTTCTTTTTTTTTTCCCATTTATTTATTTTATTGCATTTTAGGTTTTGGGGTACATGTGAAGAACATACAAGATTGTTGCATAGGTACACACATGGCAGTGTGATTTGCTGCCTTCCTCCCCATCACCTACACCTGGCATCACTCCCCTTGCTATCTCTCCCCAGCTACACATTGGGGTCAGTTGGGGGGAAATAGGGGAGGGACGGTGGGGGGTGGGGAATATATTTCTTTCAGCTTAGCTTCATTGGCATTTTCCCCATATGAATGCTTGTTCCATTTATCCCTTCTTCTCTTAGTCCTGCCTGGCTCTTCCCTTCCTGCTTTCCTACTCACCACCTCTCTACCTTACCTACTTGATCTCAACACAGAAGACTTGACTTATTTTTAACAGACAAACTGCCCTGCCCCTGTCTTTTGGTAGTATAATGAGTGCAATAATGAGAAAATGTACCTTTTTTACAGATTATTAAAGGTCCGATGAGTCCTGAGGCAATATCTTTAGGAGCATCAATGTGGGAATGGTAAATCCTAGTCACGCAATTGCCATCTCCCTCACCGGGACTTTGTTCTTCAGTGGCAAGCAACATGTATGTATACTGCTCTCCTGGAAATACTTTGTCGTCTGCTCTTTGAAAACCTGTGGTGTTATCAGGGTAGATGGCCCCTAGGAAGCAACATGCAATGATGGTGCAAAATGAATGTATTTGAACTTAAATGAGAGAAAGATAGTCCATTAATTCATTCAGCAAACATTTATTAAATATCTACTATGTGATCCTTGGGGATATGATACCCTTTTTGGACACAGGAAAATGACAGGTTAATGGCTAGGGTGTTCAGAAGCTTCACAGACATTTTTATGATTTTTTATATTTGATTGGGTTTTCATAGAGCATAATGACTTTTTATTTGCAATGTAAAGAACTTGGGTCAAGGTATGGAAGTCTGAGCAAAACGGCTACCCTCTTCTAAATTCAAAACTTCTTGTATGGTCTCAGATTTTCGTTCATGAAGTAACCATAGAATTTAAAAAATTTCTATTCTTAATTTTGGAAATTTCCAAACATACACAAAGGTTGAGGGAAGAATGTGCTGAACCTCCGTGTACCCGTAAAACCAGCTTTAACAGTGATCGACTGAAGGCCAATCTTGTTTCATCTGTACCCGCACACACGATTATCCCCAGTACCATCAAAGAATTTTAAAGCAAATCTCAGGCATCATATTCCATTCATAAATGCTTGAGTATGTATCTCTACAAGTTAGGAACTCTTTTCTTCTTTTAACAAAACCGCAGTACCATTACCATGCCTTTATAATGAATGCTAATTCCCTAATAAGCTATGAAATCATTAAAAAGAAATGGATGGCAGTCAGCCTTTTATGCCATCAATGTAATTTAGCCCTAAACAACAACAACAACAAAAAAGTCAACACATTCACCTTCTAAAACAATATCTCTTTTAAAAAGACAGCTAATAATCAATCAAATCTAATTTTAAATTATTTTCCCTGCTTGATCATTACAATTTCAGTGAACTGTAGCATGACTCCAGCATTTTTGCTTATGATAACAGCTGATATTTATTGAGCTATTACTATGTATTCTCATCGTTTCTATTTTATACATGAGGAAACTGAAGCTGAAATAATTTAAATAATTTGTCCAAGGTCACTCAATCAGTAAAAGGCAAGGCTGGGGCTCAGAACTTGGTCTATTAATTTCAAAGCCCTTGCTTTCATCACTACAAAATACCACCTGTTTCATCATCGTTGTTAGGGACTAAGAATGAGATCACAGGCACCAAACCTTATCTTTGTTTTTCAGGTACTATTTTCAAGGCTTCCAAGTCCTGTATTCAAATGACTTTTTCAGTTAATTGGGTCTCATTAACTGTGTCTCATTGTGACTTGAATCATCCAGGCACATGTACAACTTGACTGACATAGGAGACTACTTATGCCACCTTGGCTGGGGCAGTTTGTCTAAAGTTAGGATGGGAGGTCACAACAGCCATAGCATGTTTACATGTAGGAATTTCAAAGATAAGGCAGTCCATATCTTGAGTCCTTCTTTGTCTTCCCTCTGGATTTTTGCCTCTTCTCGGCTTTAATGTACATTGTCCATTTCTCTTATTCTATTTGGCCAGAAAGGATTGGGCACTGGGAAAGAAGCTGCAGCTCTCTCTGACTCTCGCTGAGTCCACCTAGAAATTCTACCACATTCACACTTTCCGTAAACCAGCACGACAAAGAAAAACATGCCATTATTATGTGGAGACAAAGTACGTATTAATAAAATAGTTTAGAGCCAAATGGCAGTTAGAGGTCTCATCCAGAAGTCTACAATTTTAGAAGCTAAAAGGCACTTCTACTGACAAGTAGGAGGAAATTCCAGCTACATGAGCTGAACTTACCCTCATGTTCCTTATAGTAAGTTATCCCATGTGAATGAAAGGTGTAGGGCCTAGAGGCGAGATTTTTTAAGTGTACATAAACTTTATCACCAGTTTCAGTTTTAATAATAGGGCCTAAAAACCCGAGCCAGAGTGGTTTTTCTATAGTCGTCCTAAAGGTTTCATCTGTGTACTGAAGATAAATGGCCTTCTTATATACTTTCCCAATTCTATCTGGGCCATTTTGAAGATAGATACTGGAATGTTCCCTGCAAAGAAAAAGAAGACAACTCTATCAGAAGCCATCATTTCTAGGGATGAAATTATAATTATAATTTAATAACATTGTAATTAGAGAAATTAACGACCACATCACATTAAATGTTTGCCTGCTGTAGGGATGCCTCCAAATTTGAAGTGGAGAGCTGGCAGTTAGCCCTGTTATTTTAATTATGTGAGGCTTTCCATCTCAGGTATATGTCAGAGAATCGTCTGTAAAGTCATCATAGAAATATAGTGCGTCTTACTGAAGTATTTTGTCCATGATTTTTGTGTTAAAACTCAGAGATATTATATAATAGAATAGAATATAAAATTAAGCTGAAATATTAAGATAAATCAGTTAATTAAGACATTTTTTTCACTTATACCTCTCAGCTACTGGAAAAATTTGAGTTTACAATTAATCAATCTTGATATTTGAGACTTCAAAGTATGTGTGTGTGTGTGTGTGTGTGTGTGTATGTATATATATAATTTTTTTCCTTAAAGAAAATTAATGAAGCTAAATTAATTCTTTTTAATTTCTTTTAACAGCACTAAATCGAAGCTAGAGTTATTGATGCATGCAGTGTGTATGGTTTTTAAATTACTTTTGAATTTAAATTATCCCTGGGTTTTTTAATCCTGCCCTAGTATAGATACTTAACATTGAATGTTTGTATTCTAGTGAATGCCCATTAATAGTTGCTTAAAACTTTCTTAAAAATGTCAGCGAAGTAAATAGTAACCTGGAAAAGAAAAGATGGAAAGAAAGTAAATTTGGTTTGAACCAATTTCTTGTGTTATCAGCCTTAACTGAAGGCTGTGCATAGCTTAGTAGGATCTATTCGTGGGCAGTATCATGTAGCCATTTGGCAGGACCCACTTAAATTCTGGCCTTTGGCAAGACCCTTCACAACCAAGGTCTCTTCCATTTGAATAAAAACTGCTCATCACCCTGTGTGTGTGTGTGTGTGTGTGTGTGTGTGTGTGTGTACTTTGCCTCCTTTCATCTTAGTTATCTTTGATACTTCACTGTTTTCTACTCAACATTTGTGAGGTTTAGTAACTGACTGAGGAATAAATTTTTTCTTCTTACCTCAGCTCATTCGTAAAAGAGATATATTTTTCTTTCCCTTCTTCAAGACAAGAGCAGAGCTTGTCCGAGAAATCTGGACTTTCACTGCTACAGAATTTAAAGATGTGGTTTTTCAAAAGGCCTAGTGTTTCTTAAGTTTGAATATGCACAGGAATCTACTGATGAGCTTAGTGAAATGCAAATTCCTGGGGCACAACTCCATTGATTCTGATTCTGTGGGTCTGGGGCAGGACTCAGGCATCTGTATTATTAACCAACACACTGGTGTGTTTCAATGAGACAGGCTGCTCTGGGCCCCTGGGTAACCTGTGTTGAAGAGGCTTCGAGGTTGAGGATTAAGAGAGCTGCCCAATCCCAGAGGCAGTGGGATTCCTAATACCATGAGATAGAAAGATAGAAAGCTCTGTTTCCAGGTCACACCTGGTGATGGCAGGACTTTTGCTGGTGGTGGCTATATAGATTAAGCCTGAGTGCTGGGGGCCAGGTAGCACGGCTGGCTGGCAATGGTCCTGGTGGCTGAGTTTGGGCAGAGTGAACAGGTGTTGGAAATAAGAGCCACCATTCTCTGGATTGATCAAGGAGTTTCTATGATGAGTATTTCCTCCTAGTCACTACCATACACCAATACCTGGGGATGCCAGTTTTCCTGGATTGTATAAAAATGGATTCCCAAAGCAGATAAAATTATTCACTAAAAAAATGACTGAGTTGATGTTTCCTTGCCTGTCCCCCAACCTGGTGGGAGGGCTAAGCTAGAAGTTAGAAAAATAAAGTGTCATTATCTGCAGCCTATGTGGAGCAGCAAAATCATGGGTATACCCTTATTTTTCCTGTTTGTGTTTATCTTCTGTTTGTTACCATTTCCCAATGTGTTAAAGCAAAATAGGAAAAGATTGGGAAGGCTAAGAGAGACTTCATGGGCACAGGTAGGCATGGGAAAAGGGCAAAACACAAGTATGAACTCTGCCTCTAAACCCATAGCAAGGAGCGCACAGAAAGAGTCTTAATAAATATATGCCTTAACAACAGCAAAATTGTTGCATTGAAGACCACTGAGATTAAAAGCAGAGTCATTTAGTCCATATGACTGAGAGGAGGTCAACAAGAGTGCTATTTCAGTTAGGTACACAACTGTAGCTACAAAGTCCATAGTACAAAGGTACAATTCCACTCTGGTCTCACCAGAACCCTGGAACAATCAATATCACAGAGACTTATCTAAGCCCCGGGTAAATTTTCTTAAGGGTCTGGACATACTTTTATTTCTGAGTGATGAATTTGATAATATTTGGAGACTTTTACTCTGTACTTTACCATGTCCTATTGATACATGTCTTATATAGGCCAAAGTTAAAAGTTAGCCCTCAAATTCTTAAAGCTTCATTTAAATAAAATGTGTATTTATATTTTCTGAATGTACATACACTTTGGCATACATCACATCCTATTTTGATAAGCGGGCTTTGTCAAAATGCTTTTATTGCATTGAAATGCTCCTGTATTAATCATTGGCTAAAATAGGAAGAGCATTGCCATAAACCAATACCTAATACCAAGACCAAGACCTACATTGCCTAGACTTTGTAACTAATTTTGCTAGGCAAAGATGTTTTTTGGGGGTGAAAAATGCTTTTAAAATTATTGATCTGAAGGTAAAATATATCTAGGTGTTTTAACATTTGAAATTCTTTTTATACACATTGCAATATATAAACTTTTTTGCATCTTGCCTTTTATTGTGGAAAAAAACTGTCTTAACCAAATTGAAAAATATTTTACACTGTGGGACACTTTGGGAGAAGTCTATTTGTTTATGCCTTGTCTCCAAATAAACATTAAAAGGTCATTAAGGACTGTCTATTTAATTTCAACAGCATGGCTTGGGGACAAAGGGCCAGTTACTGGAAGCTTGCAGGAAGTTTGCCAGTCAGTTATTCAGCCACAAGAATCTATTAGAGCTGTTCTTTGAACCAAATAATTCACATTTAATTGTAGTTCTTCCTGTTGACAATTGTAATATGTTCCTTTCTACTTGTTACAGTAGACGTATCTCCCCTCCAGTAATCACATTCCCTCTTTTTAAGCCCCTTATTTTAAAAAAAAAAAAAGGGCTTAAAAAAAGAAAAGCCAGCTCCTATAATTTCTGGTAGTCTTAGACCCAGAAATGAGTTTTTAATAGTAGGATAATTAATTTTTAATATTGCTTTATTAAGATATTAATAAGGCTATTTGCTCCCTTAAATTTCAAATTCACTCAAGTGATCTTGGTTTATGTTTAGACATGGTTCCCAAAACTAGGATATTTAGGGGTGAAAAATTTCTGGATTTTTGACTTCATTAGTTGAGCCATAATACCTTAGGTTTTTTTTGCTGCATAACAAATTATCACAAGGTAGGTTAAAACAGCACCCATTTATAATCTCACAATTCTGTGGGTCAGAATTGTGGCTGGGTTCTCTGCTCCAGGCATCCCCAAGCTGAAATCAAGTGGGGCTGAGTACTTGTTTGAGGCTCTGTGGAGTAATCTGCCTAGCTCATTTGGGTTATTGCCAGAATTCAGTTCAATGGGGTCATAGGATTAAAATCCCTGTTTGCTTGCTGGCTATGGGCCAGGAGCCTCTCCCAGTTTCTTAAGGTCACCTTTATGCTTTCTTAGGTGGCCCCTTGCATCGTCAAGTCAGCTTCAGTGTGTGGAATCTCCAGATAATCTCATTGACTAAAACATAAATCATTGGAGTGTCTCTTCCTGTTCACAGGTTTTGGAGATTTAGGAGAGGATATCTTTTGGGGGCCACTTTAGAAATGCTGCCTTCCTTAAACAAGAGTCATAAGGAAAACAGTCAAAAATTAACTGGTGCAAGAACTTGGCAGAGACTCAACTTAGGTATATGTAACACAAATTCGAGTGGTTTGCCGGTTCTAACTAGCCTTCCTCCACTGGCACATGAATGCGGTACTTAGTGATAAATTTTCTTTCATTTGTGTTCTCAGGAGAAATAATAACCATGATAATAAATGGAGCTTGGTAAATGTGGAATGTTAGTCACATAATTAGCTCTTTCATACAAGCTGTCTTGTGTGAAATGTTTGTACTGCAATAGCTATTGCTTGTGTTTTTTTTTTTTTTTTTTTTTTTTTTTTGAGACAGAATCTTGCTCTGTTGCCCAGCCTAGAGTGCACTGGTATGATCTTGACTCATTACAACCTCTGCCCCCCAAATTCAAGTAATTCTCCTGCCTCAGCCTCCCAAGTAGCTGGGAATACTGGCACATGCCACCACGCCCAACTAATATTTTTCTTTTTTTTTGGAGACGGAATCTCACTCTGTTGCCAGGCTGGAGTGCAGTGGCGTGATCTCTGCTCACTGCAACCTCCGCCTTCATGTTCAAGTGATTCTCCTGCTTCAGCTTCCTAAGTAGCTGCGATTACAGGTGCACGCCACCATGACCTGCTATTTAAAAAAAAAAAATTTTTTTATTTTAGTAGAGATGGGGTTTCACCAAGTTGGCCAGGTTGATCTCGATCTCTCGACCTCGTGATCTGCATGCCTCAGCATCCCAAAGTGCTGGGATTATAGGCATGAGCCCCCACACCTGGGCTTATTGCTTGCAATTTTTTTATTTGCAACCTTGGAGAATGAGTCATCTAAAGTAAACTTTCCAGAAAATTTTAGCTAGTAATTGTATCTATTTAAGAATCATTAAAAAATTCAAAAATCATTTTTGAAGGAATGTTAATAAATTGGGAGGCCACTAGGCTGAGACAGCTTCAGTGCCTTGGGTTCCTACCTAAGCAAACCAAAACCCAATTCAATATAATAAACCGTGAAACGAAACTTCTAATCTGTAACTAGAGACTTTATCAATCAGAAGCCACCAACTAACCTCTAACTAGGGAGTCTCCACTTTGATCAGTTTAACATCTATTTCTTAGTCTTTCTTCTGAGATACCTTATAAAAGTTTCCTCCCTACCCAGAGGAGCACTGACTGAACTGCTTGTTGTCCTAGGGCACCCAACTGATGTGGCTGAAGGTTTGAATAAACATTAAAATGTCAATATGCCCAAGTTTATCTTTTAATAGGGGTAAGAGGAATGCCTTTAGTGCAAGCTTTTTCTTTAAAAATATTTTATTTGCTTCCCTGTTTTTCTAAACAAATGATATACTGGAAAAAAAGGCAATTTTTTGATAATAATAGTGAAATGAACACTTATTGAATATTTAGTATATCCTGATCACTCAAGATCATAATTATAATAACTATGATTACCGCAGGGTGGAATGTTCTTTGTTGGCTAGATTTTGGTCAGGATTTGAGCTGTTATTTCTTCTTGGTCATTGGGTCTGTTTATAGTGACATCTCTACTATACAATTTGTTTTGGAAACCTATAATGGAATGAAATCCCAGTAACAATGTAAGAGTTTTGTGATGACTGTTCTTACGCTTTAAAATTTTTTCACTTATTTCCAGCTTTCTAGAGGTCATCAGAAAAAAAGCAATCTGAAGATAATAGAAGTATATAATTTTTGCTATTATATAGTCAATTAATTCAATAAATAATTAATTAATGCCTACTATGGGCCCAGAACATGCTATTGTTTTTATATGTATGCCATTTACTTTTATTTAAATATATATAACTTAGGGTAAGGAATTATATCTTATAAAGTCTTTATTTATTGATGTGTTGAAGTGACAGATAAGGCACTAACCCAAGTAAATGGCAGTACTGAGTATAAGAAAATTATTTTCCACTTCACCCTTTTAGAAATAAAGATTATTGGCATTAATACCAGAGAAATAAACTCTATTTTCCTAGTACCCCCCCGAAAGCTGTTGCCTGATTTGTTCTACAGCATGAATCTCTCCACATGGGGAGCAAGAAAAAGTTTTTACAATACAGTCTATGATTTCTTCTATCTTCCTACGTATCTTTTGTTTAATTTAAACTTATTCACAAATATTTATTTACTGTCTCTTATATTCTAGGTACTAGTTATCAAGCACTAGTTCCTATCATCTCAGTGCAATGAATTGAGTTTGTTGACCTTGAAGGCCGGGATGAACAGATGGACTTTGCAACTAGAAGATGCTCCATTTTTTCTTTTAAGGATCCTTAAGTGTCACTATTAAGTATACCTTTTAAGTAGCTGATATGGTTTGGCTGTGTTCCCACCCAAATCTCACCTTGAATTGTAATAACCCCTACATGTCAAGGGTAGGGCCAGGTGGAGATAATTGAATCATGGGAGTGGTTTCCCCCATACTGTTCTCATGGTAAAGAATAAGTCTCATGAGATCTGATGGTTTTATAAATGAGAGTTCCCCTGCACAAGCTCTCTCTTGCCTGCTGCCATATAAGATGTGCCTTTGCCCCTCCTTTGCCTTCTGCCATGATTGTGAGGCCTTCCCAGCCATGTGGAACTGTGAGTCCATTAAACTTCTTTGTATTTAAAAATTACCCAGTCTTGAGTGTGTTTTTATTAGCAGCATAAGAACAGACTAATATGGTAAATTGGTACCTGGAGTGGGGAACTACTGTAAAGGTACCTGAAAATACGAAAGTAACTTTGGAATTGGATAGCAGGCAGAGGTTGGAATAGTTTGGAGGGCTCAGAAGAAGATAGGAAAATGTGGGAAAGTTTGGAACTTCCTAGAGACGTGTTGAATGGCTTTGACCAAAATGCTGATAGTGATATGGACAATAAAGTCCAGGCCGATGTGTTCTCAGAGGGAGATGAGAAATTTGTTGGGAACTGGAGCAAAGGTGACTCTTGCTGTGCTTTAGCAAAGAGACTGGCAGCTTTTTGCCCCTGCCCTAGAGATATGTGAAACATTGAACTTGAGAGAGATGATTTGGGCTATCTGGCAGAAGAAATTTCTAAGTGGCAAAGCATTCATTAAAGTTTGGAAAATTTGCAGCCTGATCATGTAATAGGAAAAATAAAGAAACATTTTCTGGGGAGAAATTCAAGCTGTCTGAAGAAATTTGCATAAGTAACAAGGAGCAGAATGTTAATCACCAAGACAATAGGAAAAATGTCTCCTGGTCATGTCAGAGACTTTCAAGGTAACCCCTCCTGTCACAGGCCTGGAGGCCTAAGAGGGAAAAATGGCCTTCTGGGCTGGACCCAGTCTCCCCCTGCTCTGTGCAGCCTAGGGACTTGGTGCCCTGTGTCCCAGCTGCTCCAGCCATGGCTAAAAGGGGCCAAGGTGCAGCATGGGCCATGGCTTCAGAGGGTGCAAGCCCCAAGCCTTGGCAGCTTCCATGTGGTGTTGAGCCTGTGGGTGCACAGAAGTCAAGAATTAAAGTTTGGGAACATCCACCTAGATTTCAGAGGATGTATGAAAATACCTGGATGTCCAGGCAGAAGTTTGCTGCAGGGGCAGGGCCCTCATGGAGAACCTCTGCTAGGGCAGTGCAGAATGGAAATGTGAGATTGGAGTCTCCACATAGAATCCCCACTAGAATACTGCCTAGTGGAGCTATGAGAAGAGGGCCACCATCCTCCAGACTTCAGAACGGTAGATCCACTGATAGCTTGCACCGTGCACCTAGAAAAGCCACAGACACTAAGACTACCCCATGAAAGCAGCTGGGAGTGGGACTGTGCTCTGCGAAGCCACAGGGCAGGGCTACCCAAGGCTGTGGGAGCCCACCTCTTGCATCAGTGTGACCTGGACATGAGACATGAAGTCAAAGGAGATCATTTTGGAACTTTAACATTTGACTGCCCCATTGGATTTAGAACTTGCATGGCTATAGCCCCTTTGTTTTGACCAATTTCTCCAATTTGGAACAGCTATATTTACCCAATGCCTATACCCCATTGTATCTAGGAAGTAACTAACTTGCTTTTGATTTTACAGGCTCATAGGTGGAAGGGACTTGCCTTGTCTCAGATGAGACTTTGGACTATGGACATTTGAGTTAATGCTGAAATGAGTTAAGACTTTAGGGAACTGTTGGGAAGGCATGATTGGTTTTCAAATGTGAGAACATGAGATTTGAGAGGGTCCAGGGATGGAATGATACGGTTTTGCTGTGTCCCCACCCAAATCTCACCTTGAATTATAATAATCCCCACATGTCAAGTGTGGGGCTAGGTGGAAATAATTGAATCATGGAGCCAGTTTCCTTCATCATGTTCTTTTGGTAGTGAGTAAGTCTCATGAGACCTGATGGTTTTTTAAAGGGGAGTTTCCCTGCGCAAGCTCTCTGTTGCCTGCTGGAATGTAAGACTTGCCTTTGCTCCTCCTTTGCTTTCCACCATGATTGTGAGGCCTCCCCAGGCATGTGGAACTGTGAATTCATTAAACCTCTTTTTCTTTGTAAATTACCTAGTCTATGTTATGTCTCTGTTAGAAGCATAAAAAGAGACTAATACAGTCACAATGGGGTAAACAAGCTTATACTCATTGTATAGCTTCCCTGGCACAGACAGGCCATGGGAATAATTAAAAATGAAGGAAACTTCCTCTGTCCCCATTCATCAAATTCTAAACAACCTCTTTTTTTTTTTTTTTTTTTAATTGAGGCATAGTCACGGCAATGTCTTGCATTTAGTTTATGCCTGATAAAGCTGATTTGATTTTTGACCATGAACAATGGCAGAATAGTGGTGGGTGGGGGCATGGAGAAAGATAGTATTTTTATTTTTTTAATGTGTCTTTTTCCTTGGAAATAAAAACCAGGTATAATTTATATTATATTTAATCAAGAAAATACTGAATCCATACAAAATAATGTTTCTGGTGAAGCTGTAAAAATATGTCATAGTCCTAAGAAGATAATACCATCTTAAAACCAGGTTAAAAAAGAAATAATTGCAAGATATACTAGTTTTACTTACAATCGGTTATCTTCAGGTCAGAAACTTTCCTTACTGTATATTATTAAATTAATAATATAATAATTGGATATTATTATCAGTTATGCATTTATTTTTATGGTGAAAAATTTCAACTTTACATAACATTAAAGACAATAGTATATACTCATCAAAAAGATCCAAAAATTATAAACTTTGGCATCCTTATTTAGCTACTTTTTAAAAAATACAATTTTAGCAGCTGATGGTCATTGGGCTTGTTTGTGTTTTATTTCCGCTGAAATACACTTTAATGTAATGAATACTGATTTTGAATTCCAAGTTCCCATTTGGTGGTTAATGTTTAAGTAACATTTGGTGAAGACTTCAGTATAGATAAATTTCCATAACAAAATACTTCATGGAGAAGTAATTTTTTTTGTTTTTCTGTGCAATGAATATTGCTTTCAATAGGGGATTTTACAACTAAAATATGAAGACATTTAAGTTACATGGAGCTTTTTGAGGACCATCATAATAAGTATCTGACATTTTTGTGCACTTGTGTGCCAAGCATTGTCCTAAGAGCTTTACATGCACCCACTCTTTAAACAACCCTATGAGCTATGCTTATTATCCTTATTTTACAAATTAGAACTCTGAAACTGTGAAAGATTAACCTACTTAACTGTCCAAAGTCTCTAAATAAATATCAGGCAGAATAATATTTGCTAAAATTGTATTTTATTTCTATAAGTGATGTTTTTGAAAGATTTTAAAAAATTTTATCTCTATCGTGAATAACCATTAAATGGTGTAATAAATATAACATTTTATACAGTCATTGTTTAAATTAAAGAACTTCTGCATAAACAGACAAAAAGACTGAATCCAAATCAGAGACGCAGTAACGACCATGGGAGGTAACAAGAGATGAACACAGAACCCCAGGAGCAACGGGAAAGAAGCAGGGCAGTCCCCCAAATAAAAAATATACAGGAATATAAGGAGATTGATTTAAGTGTCCTGGGTTTCAAGCCTACATTTTGCAGTTTCTGCATATAAAAATTTTTAAAAATATTTCAGCTTATTGGATCTATTTTTTAAAAATAATTTTAAATTTTGGTCTGTAAACAATAAAAATAGTGACTTACGTGTCAACAGAAATAAGTTTCTTTTCCCCATGGTCAGAGGCATAATTCCAAGCCGTTTCAATAATTCCAATGTAATAATGCTTTTCTTTCGCCCAGGCTGGGGTACTATATAAAAACAGAAAAATACCAAGTATCAAAATCTTCATTTTTCTTCCCCCTTCTTGGAGCCTGAGAAGCAATGAAGTAAAATCAGGAGCAGGCAATTTTATAAATAAGACTTTCTTCCTTATTTGCTTGATTGACACAATTTAGCGTTGCACAAGAGTAAATTGTTTCATTAAAGCAAATATTTTCCAATTCAGTTAAGTTCTTGTAAATCACCAAAAAACCAGTTCCTGGTTGCCAGGCTTCTCTGTCTGAAAATAAAGTCAACAGTTATTGTTGGAGGCCTTAGTGTGTGCATAACTCTGCGCCTTTTTCCATTCATCGTGTAAATTCCAGGAGGGCAGAGAAGATGTCTAAATGCTCCCTTTGTTCCTCTGACAATATGTCACAGCACAGTGTCCTGCAAACAGTGCACTTTCAATAAATCAGGATAAGGATTATATAAAATGAATCAAAACATGTAGCTTTTTAGTACAGTCATCCTTAATGCAGGGATACATTCTGAGAAATGCGTTGTTAGGCTATTTCATCATTGTGTGACTATCATTGAGTGTACTTACACAAACCCAGATGATACAGCCTACTATACATCTAGGCTGTATGGTATAACCTATTGCTCTTAGGCTACCAACCTGTGTAGTATATAACTATGCTGAATACTGTAGACAATTGTAACACAATGATATTTGTGTATCTATACATATATAAACATAGAAAAGGTACAGTAAAAATATGGCGATTATAATCTTATGGCACCACCATCACATATGCAGTTTTTCATTGACTGAAACATTATTATGTGGTACATGACTATTTCTAAAAGTCTAACAAATGATTAATTACAGCTTTACGATATGAAACATGATATCTAGCATGCAAAATTTAAGTAAACAAAAATAAGAATTTTATTTGGAAGAATTTATCTAATTTATGATCTTGGACCACATCTGCATAAAAACTTTACCAGATCATTTTGTATTGCTATATGCAAATAACTAGCAGACCCTAGCAGAGGCTGCTAATTTTGTTTTAGTCATTAAAGAACCAGTCACAACTAAACCTGTCTTCTGAGGCAAAGATTGGTCTTAGTAAATAGAAAGTACACCAGTTTATTATTAGACTGAGATCTCTCTCTTTGAAGTGGACATGAATTTAAGGTGGGAGGCTTTTTATTAAAACCCTGTTTTTAGTTAGGAAGTATATGTCTAAAGGTATGAAGTGGCTTTTTTTTAGCTGAAGAAAATCCTAGTAACAGTTGAGACTTTGTGTTAGCACAATTTTTTTCTCTCAAATATCTCCAAATATTGTGTATTTGCTAAAAAGCCACTTGTTAAAATAGGCTGGTATAGAATAAAGCATCCTGATATTTGAACAATTCATTAATTTAGAAAATATCAAACGAGCCTCGTTGTGTGCCAGGTTCTGTTCTAGGCACTGGGAATACAGCAAAAAATAAAACACCTACCATCATGGAACTTACATTCTACTTGGGAGAAACTGACAGTATAAAAACGGAAAATGAAATACACAATATTAGTGGTAAGTGCCACGGAGAAAAACAAATTAGAGAAGGAGAATAATGAGTACCAGGAAAAACAGCAGGGTGAAGATCAAATTCTGATGCTACCACATCACCTCAAGTAAGTTGCTTCAGCTTGGCCTCAGTTTCCTTATCCAAAAATCTCAGATTAATTGAAATGATCCGTGTTAAGACAGACAATGGAGGCACTTCTCTTACCAGCTGGGAATAATCTTAACTAAATGACCTGATACAGAAAACTGAATCACGGTGCCCGGGATGCTCCAAGGCCTTCTTCTTGGACTGCCTTGAACAATTGTGCCCTCATGTAGACGAGAGGACCGGCAAGGGACTAAAATCTTGTCCAGATGCCACTGGCCAAACCCTGTGCCTTGCAAGAAACTGCTTTTCCCGTAATGGTCCACACAGATGGGGGAGCATCTTTCAGCCATTTATTCTCCCCAGGGCATAGGGAAGGGGGACAGTTTTTTTCTAATTGGCATGAAGCCACTATGTGAACCTGCAACTGTCCCAGCCATTTGCTTTTCATTTTTCACTCAGTGCTCAAACTCAGCCTTAGTCTTGTGGATGGAAGGATAGTGATCAGAGCACAATAACCTTACCCAAAGTCACTTGTTTCAGCAAATTGTACCAACCAACCACCCAACAAACAAACCTGTTCAAATAGTTGCTGAGGGTTCCAGAATGTATGCATAGCACACCCCTCATATTGGTGGTGAAATGAAATGGTTAAACAGTAACACTGTGACCAGTGCCCTTATGAACATTTTATGGTGTAATGCAAGAAAGGTCATGCAGTCCATATTTCTGTTCTGTTTTGTGGTAGTTACTCTTCTCATCAAAAGGCATGTGGCATGTGGCAGGAAGTGGGGAGAATTCTCTGAGCCTTAGGACTATTTAAGCAAGAGGGAAAAGCCACTGGGAGCTAATAAACTCCGCCATTGGCAGAGTCATTTTGCACTGCAAACCTCATTACAGTGATTCCAGAGATAGTACTTAAAAATGAACTTTGGGTAATGATGCAATTGAGAGTTTTCTGTACTCAAGAAATGCACCACAACAGCACAGACTGGGGGTAAGACAAGAAGGAGCAGAGGAGCACCAGAAGAAGCCTAGGAAACTTAGAGCATTGCAGGAAAGAGAGAAAACTAGACTACCATACAGCCTGTCTTCCTAGTTGTGTTTGTCAAAAGGTTTTTACCTCAGAATCCCAGGGTATATCTTTGTTATGAACAATTAGCATATGTCTAGTTGTTTAACAGCTAAGTAACCTGAGTACAGTTACTTAGCAGAAGTTTTAATCATTTTCCACTTTTTTTTGTTGTTGTTGTTGTCTTAAGGATTTCTGGACTGGGTGAATCTTATCTGCATTTAGCAATCACGATTCTGGGACTGAGGATGGCTAACATCAAGGAAGTAGCCTCCTTTACAGAATATCCCTTCTGTTTATTTCTGTATAGCAAGATGCAATCTCTCTTTACTGAAACTATTCCTGTATGTATCTTCTAGTCTCATTTTTTGTTGACCCATGAGAACTGGCTCCTAATCTCTACTCCATGCCAACGGAATTATCAGGAAACCATCAAGATCTGTCCTTCAGTTTGTGACAGCAGGAGACTCTAAGTATAAAATAGCAGGTCATTCTGACTATGACCAATTGGACGGACAACCATGCTGCTTTCTTTTTCACAGGAAATTGTGTAACTCTGGAATTTTAGAGGTGAGTGAGGTCATGTACAGACTTTGCTAATGAGTACACTGACTTGCCCTAACACAGTGTGAGCAGTGCTGATCCTATTCTCCCTATGAGTCAGGTCATGACTGTTTGGGAAATGATCTCTCAGATAGGTCTTCAGTCATGCCTTCATCCCCATTGGGCTGCCCATTAATGGGTCATGGCCCTACTCATCAGCTCCTGGGATGTAAAGTGGTTCCAGCCAAGAGAACAGAGAAAGCCCAGACTCTAACATACCAAAAGCCTTAACATACAATCGTACTATGGGAAAGAGGCTTTAAAAAAATGGCATAAGAATTTTGATTAATCATTCATTCTTATTCTCTCATTACCTTGACTGTTACAGAAATCAAAGCATGTGATTTATCAAAAATGAAATAGAACTACAATAATATAATTACATATTTTTAAAAAGATTAAAGGTCATCTCTTTTTAAAGGAATAACTTAATTGACTACTTTGACTACATAGAACTTTAATGCATGACTTTTTGAAACGTTCTCCTCTGATAACACCCCTGGCCCATTTTCTCTTGCTTTGACACCAGGTGAGGGTTATACACATTGCATAGCTCTTAACACTCTGATTTGTGTCTGGGTCTTAATTTACAAAAGATGACTGAGTGACAACTGTGAGAGGCCAATGTCATTGAGTGAACAGCTTACTGCTTGCTACTACTGATGGCCCCCAGAAGCAGGAGACAAATCATCCCATAGAAGGCCATGTGGGAAAGCACTGAAGTAGCTCCAGGCGGGGCTTCTCTCTGCACTCTGGAAGGCGTTTGACTGGGTTCTGGTTGTCACTTGGTAGATTCCAAATATTCATTTTGTCAGTTTACTTACAGGTGACTGGGTTTAAAGGGGCTGATTGTAAATAACTTGGAGAATAAATCAATATTCATTCATAAAGTTAAATAATTCAAGTAAAATTAAAGGGTAATGGGCATAATTTATATTATTGGTCTTTTTTCAATTTAGGGGCATTTCCTCTTTGTTTATAGATCTACTCAGAAAACGTATTATGGAACATAGTTTTCTTTGTAAGTATAGAATTTGAGCAGAAGGGTAGATATTCTTTTTTTACAATTAATTTTTATTTTTATTTTAAGTTCCAGGTCCATGTGCAGGATGTGCAGGTTTGTTACATAGATAAACATGTACCGTGGTGGTTTGCTGTACCTATCAACCCATCATCTAGGTATTAAGCCCAGCGTGCATTAGCTGTTTTTCCCAATGCTCTTCCTTCTCCCTACCCCAACCCTGCCCCAGCCCCAGTGTGTGTCGTTCTCCTCCCTGTGCCCATATATTCTCATTGTGCAGCTCCCACTCATAAGTGAGAACATGCAGTGTTTGGTTTTCTGTTCTTGCATTAGTTTGCTGAGGATAATGGCTTCCAGCTCCATCCATGTCCCTGCAAAGGACATGATCTCGTTTGCAAAAGGGTAGATACTCTTAAAGCGTATTTCTTTTCTTTTTTCTTTGGCATTTCAAAACATTAACATAATTTCTGTCTAACTACTGGGTACTCATTATTAGAATAAGTGCACCTTCCAACAGCTGTGCAGGTGACACATTCCAGGGACATGTTCTTAGTCTTTGACTCTCTCCTGTTAAGAATTCATACAGATTACTATTCTTCCATTCAACTCTATTTACTAAATCATACTTCACCCAACTGTTAAGTCAAAGTTTGGGACTGTGTTCCTAAATGAATAAATGATTAGTTAATTAAGCATTATTCTTGGTGAAATTTGGGCAATATCTTTTGCAATTTCTTAAAGAATGTTATAGTTTTATCAGGACCTTTAAAAGTCTCAAACTTGGATATTTCTATGGGGGGAGCTAGTTGCACAGATATTTTATAAGTTCTTAATAGTTTTAATATCAAATAATGAGGTATTATTGCTAATTTTGTCTGATGTTATAACAGCATTATTACTATACTACTTTTATTTATTTATTTATTTTTGAGATGGAGTCTTGCTCTATCACCAGGCTAGAGTGCAGTGGTGCGATCTCAGCTTACTGCAACCTCTGCCTCCGGGGTTCAAGTGATTCCCCTGACTCAGCCTCCTGAGTAGCTGGGACTACAGGTGTGTGCCACCACGCCCAGCTAATTTTTGTATTTTTAGTCGAGACAGGGTTTCACAATGTTGGCCAGGCTGGCCTCCATTCTTGACCTTGTGATCTGCCTGCCTCAGCCTCCCAAAGTGTTGGGGTTACAGGCGTGAGCCACTGCACCCAGCCACTATATTACCTTTTTAAGCTCTTTTATGCTGGAGATACATATTGGAATATTTTGGAGTGAAATGATATAATGTCAGGAATTTGCTTAATGACACTCCAAGTTTTTATGTACCACCTACACAGCTAAGAAGTTAGAAAGTAAAAAGTTGAGCCCTTTTGTATAACCAATCTCTGATTTCAAATATTCTTACTTATTGTCTAAAGCAAAGGCTGTTAGCCAACCCACAAGACATTTTTAACCCAGTCTCCCTTGTTCCTTTCATGATAGAAGCTACAAAAGTTCTTTTTCAGTCTCCCTTGCAGTTAGGAGTAGCTAGATAATAGTGCTTTTGACCAATAATACAAATGCAGAAATTGGCTGGTGTCTCCTTAGATGTGATTGATGCTCTCCCTTTTTCCATCTTCTCTGCCTTCAATGTGAATGTAATATGTGGAGCTGCAGCAACCATTTTGCAACCATGAGGCAATAATCATGAGAGAAAGGCCAAGGAAATTAAAGACACTGGCCCTCATATCATCACATTGCTAAACCAGCTGGGTGTGGTGGCTCATGCCTGTAACCTCAGCACTTTGGGAGGCTGAGGCAGGTGGATCACTTGAAACCAGTAGTTTGAGACGAGCCTGGCCAACATGGTGAAACCCTGTCTCTACTAAAAATACAAAAATTAGCCAGGTGTGGTGGTGCATGCCTGTAGTTCCAGCTACTGGGGAGGCTTAGGCAGGAGAACTGCTTGAACCTGGGAGGTGGAGATTATAGTGAGGCAAGCTTGTGCCAGTGCACTCCAGCCTGGGCAACAGAGTGAGACTCTCTCTTAAAAAATATATAGCTAAACCAATCTTAGCAGCCACCTATCTCCAAAGTTTTTCGTTATATAGGACAAATAGCACTGATAATTCTCTCTTAGCTAGGTTTTCTGTTGCTTATAGAACAACACATCCTAACTTGTTAGTATTGCCAGGTACCAGCTCAGAGATGAGTCCCCCCCCTACTTTTTTTTTTTTGGTTCTGGAAAACTGAAAATTATGTATTCTGTAATTTTTCATTTTCCAATCCCAAGGCACAATATAATATATAGACTTACATTTTAAGATTGATTTAAATGCTTATCCATGCTATGAGAATTTCATTTTTTGGAGGTTTACAAATATTGCAGTCTAGGGTAATGCGTACATTACCCTAGGGGTAATGTATGGGATTGCAATGTAAGGACTGCATACATTTGGTGCTTTTTATAACTGAGAAAGACTTTGCTCTTGCTCTCTGTGTCTCTCCTACCTACCCCCATTGCATTTGTTAAAAGCTTTATTACATTACTTACAGGCACAGTACAGACACCACTTCAGGGTCAATTTACGAAAATAAGAAGCAGCTCTCACACAAAACTTACTAAAAAAACTTTAATTTCAAACTAGTTTTCCCTAGCACATTGTCATGAAAGTCTTTAGCTGGTTCCTCCCAGACTCCTTGGTCCTCGGAGTTTTCCTTTTTTGGCAGCTTTACCTTGGCTTGTAAGCTTGTCAATATTCATATTATATCGAATATTTATGCTGTAGAAAAGAAAGTTTCAAAGGTTGATAATATTGTACAATAGCATGAAGTTCTAAGTTAGAATATTAAACTAAAATGATTACATACATTTAAGGAATAAATACAACATTTATATTAGTCTTTGAAACATCCTTAAAATGATTACCATCATTTTTGCCACAAAAAGTTTACTTATTAAGTTAATAGCAATGTCGATGTCACCCTTCTGTGGGAACAGATGACCTGTAGACCCAATCAAGTTTGACTTTATTTTCTTTGAAAAGCAAAATCTAGTTTCCCAAAAAATGAATGTTAGCAATGGGAAATTTATTTCATGGACAGCACACCAAAGTCTCTTTTACTAAGAATGTATGTGAACACTGATAAGAATAGGAGTAATGATTATTAGAATTGTATCAATAATGATATTATTGATATTAATAGGATGCTATAGGTGAAAATAATATTGGTGGCTAATCAGTTTTTGGTTTTGTCGACAGATGTAGTACTGATATTGAGAGGAGATTCTGAGAAACTGTTCATGCAGACTCTCCTTTCTCTGCTTCGGAGGCTCTGTTCCATCAGCCCTGCAGGAGCCCCACAGAGAAAATATTCACATAACTCAAGAGCTGCATACTATATTTTAAATAGTGTATGATATATATGTTTAATAGTTTTCCTAATTTTGAAAGTAATTTAAACTTTACAAAAACCTTGGAAGAAACAGGTTATTAGTGAGGTGTATTATTTTCTTAATAAATATTTTCTTTTTTTAAAATTTATTTTATTGCATTTTAGGTTTTGGGGTACATGTGAAGAACATGCAAAATAGTTGCATAGGTACACACGTGGCAGTGTGATTTGCTGCCTTCCTCCCCATCACCTATATCTGGCATTTCTCCCCATGCTATCTCTCCCCAACTCCCCACCCCCCACTGACCCTCCCCTATTTCCCCCCAACAGACCCAAGTGTGTAGTGTTCCCCTCCCTGTGTCCATGTGTTCTCATTGTTCAAAACCTGCCTATGAGTGAGAACATGAGGTGTTTGATCTTCTGCTCTTGTGTCAGTTTGCTGAGAATGATGCTTTCCAGGTTCATCCATGTTCCTACAAAGGACACAAACTCATTGTTTTTGATGGCTGCATAATATTCCATGGTGTATATGTGCCACATTTTCCCTGTCTAGTCTATCTTAATAAACCTCACTAATAATTTCACTGCCTAGAGAGAACCATCAATTACATTTCAGTAAATTTCTATTCAGTCTTCATACATATTTCAGATACTATTTTGTAGACTGCTTTTTTTGCCACTCAATATAGTATTATAAGCATTTATTCATTAAAAATTTTAAGACATGATTTTTTAAAGTTGGATATTTTAGATGACAAATTGCAGTTTTTACACACATTTACAGTACATCATTTGTTTGTTTTCAGTTTTCCATTGGCATAAAATAATGTGGTGATACATATTTTTCTGCATTGTTGATAATTTTCTGAGATTAAATGCCAGGTGGAAATACTGAGTCAAACTGTCAGGATCATAATTTAGATTCCTGCAAGATCTGCAGAACCAATTTACACATCCACCAAAGTATATGCAATGCACACTATCTCACCACACTGTTGTTGATACTATCATTAAAAAGAGATAAATATTTGCCAAAATATACTCAAAAAGGTATCTTGTTGCTTAAATGTTATTTTGAAGTGATTTGGTTATTGGCAAGTTTGGATATTTTTATTTGTTTTTGATCTATGAATTGTCTGTTTACACCTTATATGTATGTCTTATGTGAATCTGGAAATTACATTTAACTCTAGAGTATCTTTTATCAGATTATGAAAAGTTACCTAAGTTTTGCAAAGAAAATAAAACTAGAGTATCTTGGTCATCTCAAAATGGTAATCTTTGAATGAATGAACGAATGGCATATCACATTATGTAATGTATAATGCATTAAATATCCTTATATAAATACTGCATTTGTTTAAATATCACTAATTAATTTGGCCAATGGATCTTACCTTTTCTTTCAAGTACAGTGTAAGTGCTTTCCATTCCAGCACTAATGTGCTCACTAACATGGCAATGAAATAACCAGGTTCCAACATCTCTTGGATACATTTTTACAGTTCCATAGACCCCAGGAGGAAGGTCGTTAACATCAGATCTATACACTCCCCAATCCTTAACAAAGAGATAAAACACCATTACATGGCTTATAAAAGGTATCAGTCATTTACACATCTTACCACTTGCTATAATTCCCAAATTCTAATATACCTAATTAGGTGGCAATTAGAAAGCATTAGGTTCTGGACTGGGCATGATGGCTTGTGCCTGTGATCCCAGTTACTTGGGAGGCTGAGGAAGGAGGATGACTTGAGCTCAAGAGTTCAAGACTAGCCTGAGCAACATAGGAAGCTCCTCATCTCTAAAAAAATTTATTTAAAAAATTCGCCAGATGATGGTGTGTGCCGGTAGTCCCAGCTACTGGGAGGCTGAGGTGAAAGGATCGCTTGAGCCCAGTTCAAGGCTGCAGTGAACTCTGATCATGCCACTGTACTACAGTATTCCAGCCTGGGAGACAGAGCAAGATCACATCTGAAAAAGGAAGGGGAGGGAAAGGGAAGGGGAAAGGAAGGGAAGGGGAGGAGGAAAGGAAGGGAAGGGAAGAGGAAAAGGAAAAGAAAGGGAAGGGGAAAAGGAGAGGAAAGGAAAGGAAAGGAAAGGAAAGGAAAGGAAAGGAAAGAATTAGGCCATTAAAGCTATTTTGTTCTCTTCTCTGAGTACAGTTTAGGGTTTGGAGGAGAAGTAAGCCCCAGAACATTCCGGTGTTAGATAGAATGCAAAGAAAAGATTTCACTCTACGGTACCTGTAGTTAATATTGGCGTTAGAAACTTGCCAGTGCCTCACACCACTGAGCGCTCTAGATTTCAGAGAACATCTAGTCTCAAATCCCAAAGGTTCTAGTTGACATATTTTTTAACTCGGGATGTTGTTGATGTGAAGGATTGTCATTTCTTGAGATGCAGCTAATCAGGAAAACTCAATTGTTATCAGAAAGAGAAGGGGAGAGGAAGGAGAAGGGAGGGGGAGCTCCCTTCCCATCTGCAACCAAGTCTGCCTTCTGGAGATTGGGGCTGAGGGCTGAAGGTACCTTTTAGCTAATTTCTCTCCTAAGCAGATAACCCAATATTTAGGAAACTACCTCTGTAGGCTGCTTAGAGTTTTAGAGATGAAGTCCTAAGGGCTGGTCTAGGTGGATTGGAAGAGACTAAGAGGAAGGTGAATTGCTCTACAAAATAAAATGAGAGGTATTTGGAGGATGGTGGTGGTGGGGGCGGGCAGGGGGGTGGTTTGGGAAACTGCAGCTCAAGAGTTCTGAATAATTTGTGGAGAAATGAGATGTCAGAGAGTCTAGAGAGGAAAAATGTGGAGAAACAGGTCCTGTGGGTGAGAGTAAAAGGCAGACGCTAGAAAGCTAGAGGCTTTCAGTGATGCATGGTAAAGTGTAATTGGGGGTGGGGCATCTAATGTCAAATGGTAAGTGCTTTCATTATGTAGTACTGAAAAAAGAAGCATAGAGCCAAAGGAACTCCCAACCCCAGCTAAAGAAAGTGGTGAGTGATTATGTGACCCCACCCAGGAAACCATACTTCTCCCATGAATCTTTGCAACCTGAGGATTAGGAGATCCCCTCATGAGCCCATGCCACCAGGGCCTTGGGTCCCATACATAGAGGTGTGTGGACTCTCAGCGGAGCAGCTATTGAGTCACACACAGAGACCCAGGAGTTTCACATACTGCAGCCCCAGGAATCCTGGCAGGTCAGGAGATCCATCCATATTTTCCCCAAGAAAGGGGACTGAATCCAGGGAGCCAAGCAACATTATTCTGCAAGCCCCACTTTCATGGCACCACACAAGTTAAGACCCACTGGCTTGGAATTCCAAGCCAATGGCAAGAGGCTGGAAACTGCCTGGGACAGGACCAAATTCCTGGGGGGAGGGATAGCCACCATTTCTGTGATGCAGTCAACTCAGCTGTTTCAGGCTACCAGCTTTGGAAAGCCCAGGCAGTCTGGATGAGGAGGGGTCCCCTATGACACAACACAGTTGCTGTGCCAGATCATGCATGGCCAGACTGCTTCTTTAAGTGGAACCCTGATCCATTCCTCCTCACTGGGCAGAGCCTCTTTGCAGGCTTTCAGCAACTGTAGCCAGGATTATGCAGACAAAACTGATCTCTCCCAGAAACAGAGCTCCCAGGGAAAGGGAGGCTACCATCTCTGCAGTTCAGTTGACTCTGCCATTCCACCTTGCTGGCTCTGAAGAGTTCAGGTCGTCCGGACAAGGAAGGGTCCCCTCCAATGCAGCACTGTCCTACCAAAAAGCAGCCAGATTGCTGCTTTAAGCAGGTCCCCATCCTGTTCCTTCTGGCTGGGCAATACCTCCTAACAGTGGTCTCCAGACACCTCCTACAGGAAAATTCAGGCCAGCAACAGATTAGTACCCCTCTGGGATGGAGCTTCCAGAGGAAGTACCAGGCTGTCATCTTTGCTGTTTTGCAGCCTTCACTGTTGATACCTTCAGGTACAGGAAAAACCAAGGCAACTAGGGTCTGAAGCAGACCCCCAGCAAACCACAGCAGCCCTATGGAAAAGAGGCTTGACTGTTAAAAATAAACAGAAAACAACAGCATGAGACCCCATAAAAACCCCATTCAAAGGTCAGCAACCTCAAAGATCAAAGGTAAACCAGCCCACAAAGATGAGGAAAAAAATCGATGTGAAAATGCTGAACACTCCAAAAGCCAGAATAACGGTTCTCCTCCAATTGAGCACAATACCTCTCCAGAAAGGGCACAGAACTGGGCTGAGGCTGAGATGGCTGAATTGACAGAAGTAGGCTTCAGAAGGTGGATAATAACAAACTTCACTGAGCTTAAGGAGCATGTTGTAACCCAATGCAAAGAAGCTAAGAATCATGATTAAAAGAATACAGGAGCTGAGAATCAGAATAGCCAGTTTAGAGAGGAACATAACTGATTTGAAGGAGCTGAAAAACAACATGAGAACTTCACAATGCAACCTCAAGTATCAATAGTGAATAGACCAAGTGGAGGAAAGAATCTCAGATCTTGAAGACTATCTTTCTGAAATAAGACAGGCAGACAAGAAGAGGGACTAAAGAATAAAATGGAATGAACAAAACCTTTGAGAAACATGAGATTATGTAAAAAGACTGAACCTGTGACTGATTGGGGTACCTGAAAAAGATGGGAAGAATGGAAGCAAGTCGGAAAACATACTTCAGGATATCATCCAGAAGAACTTCCCTAATCTAGAAAGACAGGCCAACATTCAAATTCTGGAAATGCAGAGAACCCCAGTAAGATACTCCATGAGAAGATCAACCCCAAGACACATAATCATCAGATATTCTAATATTGAAATGGAAAGAAAAAATGTTAAGGGCAGCTAGAGAGAAAGGCCAGATTACCTACAAAGGGAAACCCATCAGACTAACAGTGGACTTCTCAGTGGAAACCCTACAAGCCAGAAGAGATTGGGGACCAATATTCAACATTTAAAGAAAAAAATTTCCAACCCAGAATTTCGTATCTGGCCAAACTAAACTTCTTCATAAGTGAAGGAAAAATAAGATTCTTTTCAGACAAGCAAGTGCAGAAGGAATTTGTCACCACCACCCTACCTTGCAAGAGCTCCTGAAGGAAGCACTAAATATGGAAAGACAAAAACATTACCAGCCACTACAAAAGCACAGTGAAGTACAGAGACCAGTGACACTATGAAGCAACCACATAAAAAAGTCTGCAAAATAACCAGCTAGCATCATGATGACAGTATCAGATTCACACATAATAATACTGACCTTAAATGTAAATGAGCTAAATGCCCCAATTAAAAGACACAGAATAGCATACTGTCTTCAAGAGACCCATCTCACATGCAGTGACACCCATAGGCTAGAGATAGCGATGGAGGAAAATTTACCACGCAAATGGAAAACAGAAAAAAGCAATTCCTAGTTTCTAACAAAACAGACTTTAAACCAACAAAGATCAAAAAAGGCAAAGAAGGGCATTATATAATGCTAAACGGTTCAATTCAACAAGAAGCACTAGCTATCCTAAATATAGATGAACCCAATACAGAGCAGCCAGATTCATCCTGCAAGTTCTTGGAGACCTACAAAGAGACTTAGACTTCCACACAACAATAGTGGGAGACTTTAACATCCCCTGACAATATTAGACCATCAAGACAGAAACTTAACAAAGATATTCAGGACCTAAACTCAGCTCTGGATCAAGCAGTCCTGCTAGATATCTACAGAACTCTCCACCCAAAAACAAAAGAATATAAGTTCTTCTCATCACCACATGGTACTTACTCTAAAATTGATCACATAATTGGAAGTAAAACACTCCTAAGCAAATGCAAAATAATTAAAACCACAACAGTCTCTCAGATCACAGCATAATCAAGTTGGAAATCAATTTTAAGAAATTTACTCAAAATCATACAACTACATGGAAATGGTTCAATTTCCATGAACAATTTGAACAGCCCTGAATGACTCCTAGGTAAATAGTGAAATCAAGGCAGAAATCAAGAAATTATTTGAAACTAATGAGAACAGACAATGTACCAGAATATCTGGGATACAGAGACAGGTCTCAGTCAATTTAGAAGTTTATTTTTCCAAGTTTAAGGACATGCGCATGACACAGCCTCAAGAAGTCCTGAAAACTTGTTCCTAAGGTGGTTGGGCTACAGCTTGGTTTTATATGTTTTAGGGAGAAATAGGACATCAATCAGTATATGTAACATGTACATTGGTTTGGTCTGGAAAGGTGGGACAACTGGAGGAGGTGAGGCTTCCAGGTCATAGGTAGATTCAAAGATTTCCGGATTGGCAGTTGATTGAAAGAGTTTATCTAAAGACCTAGAATCAATAGAAGGGAATATCTGAGTTAAGCGTTTGTGGAGACCAAGATTTGTATAATGCAGATGAAGCCTCCAGGTAGCAGGCTTCAGAGAGAATAGATTATAAATGTTTCTTATCAGATTTTAAAAGTGCCAGACCCTTAGTTCATTCTCTCCTGGATCAGGAAAAAGACCTGGAAAGGGAAGAGGATTCTCTACAGAATGTAGATTTTCCCCAGAAGAGATAGTTTTGCAGGGCCATTTCAAAAAATGTCAAAGAAATATATTTTGGGGTAAAATACACTATCTGTCATGTTGGTATCTTATTACTAGAAAGAGTCTGTTCTATCAGCCTTAAGGTCTCCATTTTAATGTTAATGCTGGTCAGCTGTGCCTGTATTCCAAAGGGAGGAGAGTATAATGAGGCATATCCAACCGTCGCTTCCCATCATGGCCTCAATTAGTTTTTCAGGTTAGCTTAGGAATGTGCTTGGTCTATAGGGGGCTTAGAATTTTATTCAATTTTTCAAGTGTTTGTAGAGGCACTTAGAATTTTACTTTTGGTTTATGATGAGGATTGATCACTAGAAAGACCAAGGCAGGATTACAGGATTGGGAATGTCAGTCCCACCCCTTAGCCTCTGGGGAGGGAAGAGAGGTCAAAGGTTCATGCCTATGTAATGAAGCCTCCATAAAAATCCAAAAGGACAGGATTCAGAGAGGCTCCAGATAGCCAAACACACGGTTCCTGGAGGGTAGCTCACTTGAAGGAAGCATGTAAGGTCCATGTGCTCCTTCTCCCATACCTTACTCTAGCATCTCTTCATCTGATATTCATTAATACAATTTATAATATATTTTTTGATAAACCAGTAAATGTAAGCAAGTGTTTCTCTTAATTCTGTAAGTCACTCTAGGGAATTAATTGAATTTGAGGAGGGGGTCATAGGAATCCCAATGTATAGCCTGCTGCTCAGAAGCATATGAAAACAATCTGGAGTTTGTGATTGGCATTGGAAGTCGGGGGCAGCCTTGTAGAACTGAGCTCTCAACCTGTGGGATCTGGTATGTATCCAGGTAGATAGTATCAACATTGAATTGGAGGACATCTAGCTGGTGTCCAATGCAGAACTGATTGGTTGCTGGTGGAGGAAAATCTCCACACACTCATTTGTGACCACAGGTCAAAAAGTCTTCTGTGTAACTGGTTGTGAGTGAGAATCACTTTGATATGGTTTTTATTCCTATATTCTCAGAATCACCTTAATCAAGTTATCAAACATAGCCTCAGCAATATGAGGACCTATAGCCATCATGTACCGCTTGATGTGATGTGTGGGGAGCATACAAAATCACCCATGTCGTGTTCTTGCTAAATTTGTTAAACATGTATACAATCATGAGGAAACTGTCACACCAATGCAGAATATGGAACATTCTACAAAACAACTGGCCTGGACCCTTCAAAAATGAAATGTTACGAAATTGGGGGTGTGATAATTTTATTGTGGTTGGGGTGAAGACTGTCCTAATTCTTAGGGATGATTCAGTATTTAGGGGTAAAGAGTCATAAGGCTTAAAATTTACTTTGAATTGAGTTCAGAAAAAAACAGAAGAGAAAGCTAATGTGACAAAATGCATATGAGCATTCAGAGTGTTTTTCTTTATGTTACTGAGGGCATGAAAAAGAATTTTTTTAAGTTGGGATAGAAAGTGCAAAACTAGAAATGACTATAAAAGTCTTATTTACCTATTAACTAACGATAGATCAGAGTGAGAAATCCACTTCATTCTTTGGTTTATTATAATTATTTGCATGCACCTGATATATTATAAATGATGTAGGTTAAATTTCTGACTTAGTCATTTTCTTTCTAGCCCTGTTATCTTGCCATGCTACCCCATAACTGGTTTACAAGCTATCACAGAAATTAGATGGACCCATCGAAGGCTCTTACCTTGTATTCATAGCTGTGTCCATGAAAGTGAATTGTGTGCAGGTCAACGTCATCCCCCATGCCAATCAGATACCAATTCACTACATCCCCAACATGAAACGTCAGACCTTGGTTATTTCCAAATAGTCTTCCGTTAATTGCTGCAGGGGGCCGGGAAAGGCACAGTTTATTATATTCAACAAAGATTTAAAATAATGTAGGCTTTTAAAAAATAACCACTTTAAAAAAGTATAATCTTCCTTATAGAAAATAGCCTGGGTGTTTCCAGAAGCAGTGGGGATATTATTTTATTTTATTTTAGTTTTTAGAGACGGGGTGAAACCCCGTCTCTAAAAACTAAACTAAACTAAACTAAACTAAA
>NW_022436944.1:18827938-18837856 GCF_009761245.1 Sapajus apella | reverse complement strand
TTGTGATCCACCGGCCTCGGCCTCCCAAAGTGCTGGGATTACAGGCGTGAACCACCACCTGCAGCCAGCAGTGGGGATGCCAGCCTGAGGAAGTCGTTAAACGTGACCAAGCCATCCATTCATGGATGTGTCTAATTCTAAGGAATTTTTCTTGCCCTAGGAAATGAGGCACTGACTTTGTGTTAATACAGTTGGGTTGAACTTGACTATTTCACAACTAAAGATACTTATATTGGTGAACTGTGTATTTAAAATTATCACAATATACTTTGAACATTAGGAATGGCCAGGCATGGTGGTTCATACTTATAATCTTAGCACTTTGGAAGGCTGAGGTGGGAGGATCACTTGAGTTCGGGAGTTGAAGACCAGAGTGGTCAACATAGTGAGACCTTGCCTCCATAAAATAAAAAGAATAATATTAGGAGCATCCATTCTTATTTAGCTGCCCTAAGTCAGAGCTTTGTGATCTGCCACTTGTATTTCTGGAATGGTCATTTACGAGGTCCAGGCACCCTTTAATCCTCCACAGGTATGGTCTCCAAGGGGTAATATGAAGATTTAAAATATATATGTGTACACACACACAGATATCCTCTTTTCACTTTGCTATTTTGTGTACATCTTTAAAATGTATAAAATGCATTGGTACAGTGGTACAAGTATATAATCTATAATTATATATCTATGGAGGCTGGGCACTAATGTTTTCAGCTAATGGAGGGATATAATGGAAGAAACTAGAAGACACAGAGCTCTACACTAGTGCTTCTTACACTTAAATGTGAATGTGGCTTGGGAATTTTGTTAAAATTCAGATTCTGACTTAGGTCTGTGAAGCCTGAAATTCTGTTTTTAACAAGCTCCCAAGTGATGCTAATGCTTCTGGTCCTGGGGCCACACTTGGAGTACAAGTGCCTGGATGAGTGCCAGAGTTATTTCTAAAATACGCCTCCATCCCCACCACGCCCTAGCTAGTGTTCTTGGTGTTTTAGCACAGTGGCTCTTCCTACAGGCAGCGATTTTCTTTACAGGAGGTGATTTCGTCCCCCAGGAGACATTTGGCAATGCCTAGAGGTATTTTTGGTTGTCATAACTTGCGGGGAGATGCTACTGGCATTTACTAGATGGAGAATATAGATGCTGATGAACATCTGCAGTGCACTAGATAGCTCCCTACAACAAAGATTTATCTGACCTAAAAGCACAGAAAGTTAAGAAATCCTGGTTTAGATCAAGCCTAAATTCTTAACAAGGTGTTTGAAGCCTTCCACAATTCTGTTGGCTCTTTCTTCCCAAGTGCTATGTGATTTAGATCACATTCTTCCATCTACCTGGAATGTCATTTCCCTCCTTTTCTAGCTGGACAGACTCCTATACAACCTTAAAAAATCAACCTGAATGTCTCTTCCCTAGAATGAAGCCTTTCTACATCTTCCAAATAAGAATTTAAAGTACTACACTGTGTTTAAATTTCTGTGACAGCATCCCACACACCATCGTCCTCCTTGGATTATAGCAATGTGCAAGTCTGGCATCCATTAGACTGTAAACAACATGAGGGCAGATGACCCATATTATGAACGTTTGTATGTCTTTAGGGCCTCACAAGGTGCTTTGTGCACTCCTCTGTGACACTTATTAAAAAGTCTACTGGTAAAATGGATGTCGCCCTTGAATTAACTTTAAATTTACATAAATTTCTAAAAGGGGGGGAAAAAACAACCTTAGAAGTGGGAAATTACTATATTTGAATTTGCCTTAGTTAAGGATTTTTTACCCAATCATACTAATGAGCCCTGTCAGCTGAGAGGCTTAAGACCGTAAGTTGCCCTGGCTAAGCAAGTAAGTGAGATTGTTTATGTGCTTTCTATTGGAACAATTGTCTTGTTACTGTGATTCCACATGGAAGGAGGTCATCTGGATGTACCTAGATGCATCTAGTCACAGTCAACCTACTAAATAATTTTGGTTGATGAGCATGAAGTTTCAAAAGTTCTGCCTGCGAAGGTAATGTGATGAGGAAGGGTTGGTGGAGCCATGTTCACTTTGGTTTGCCCCAAGCTCCACCTCTCCTTGTGCTCATCCAGGTAAAATACTTAGAAAATTATGGGAGTAAAGCCCTCCTGAAATGACAGCTGATGTTCCTAGTTTTACATTGTCTGCATAGCTCTAGAAAACACGAGCATTTGCTGTGCTTGCTAAGTCAGTGGTCTGTGGTATATGGGCAAGATCCAGCCCACTGCCTGTTACTGTGGCCCATGAGCTAAGAATGGTTTTAAAATTTCTAAATAGTTGAAAAAAATTTAAGAATATTATTTCTTGACATGTGAAAAATTATATGAGATACAAATGTTGGCATCCATAAATGAAGCTTTTGGCTCACAGTCACTTGCATTTGTTTTCCTGTTGTCTGCGAGTACTGTCATTCTACAGTGGGAAAGTAGAGTATGGCTTATGACAGAGACCACGTGGCCTGTAAGCCTAACTTCTTTACTGTCTGGCCCTTAGCAGAAAATTTGCCAACCCCTGGTCTGCATGATCTATGCCAGTTCTACGTGGTTGAATTCTAAAAACCGTGCCAAGTGAGGCAATTTTATCTGTCTCATTTGCACAGAGCAACGTGTGGGCTACCATTGGTGAGTCAGCGAGTGAATGTTACCGTGCATTTTATTGCTGAGTTCAAAATCATCATCTTCCCTGTCCACTTTGTTTGGTTCTGAAGCATAGGTGTTGATATTGTCTTCAAAGTACCAGGATTTGTTCTCATTAAAAATCATGAAGTGGAGAACACGGTGAACTACGTTGGGGTTGGTGTCTTTGCGGCACACAATCAGAGGGCCTACCAGTCCACTGTGAAGGTCCTGAGGAGGCAAAGCAAGAACATTCATTGTGGTCACAACTAACGTTTTATCCCACAAAACAAAAGAGGTAGAATCAAGTTTTAGTTTTTAGTGAGGTCAGAGCCTGAGTTTTTAATTATCAAGACTCTGAGAGTCAGGAACAAAATGTTTGACATGCTCAGTCATTGATCAAAGAAAAATTGTAACCTCATTCATTAGAGTTGAAGTCTAAAGAGAACAACAAACCTCTGAAAAGGATTTTAGATACATTTTACAGTGAATTTAGCTCTATTTTTGACATTGTAATTTTTAAAAAATTTGGTTTTAGTTAGAATTCCTGGCATTGAAGTTGCTTGGCAGGAAGTTTAAAGGAGTTAGTCCCTTCACCTTTGTGCTTCTGCCCCCTGCAGCAGCTTTTAGTTGAGAGTCTTGGTTTGTTTGTCTTCATTTTGTTTTTTCATTAAATCGCTGTGTAGATTCTTGCTCCAGGCAGAGTGGGCCAAGGTAAGTAAGAGTTCAGATAGAATACTTGCACCGTTTTTTTTTTTTTAGTGCAAATAAACTTGAACCTTATGGTTGAGAGTTTTAAATATAAACACACACCCATACAATATGATATATTTATTTCCTATTAATGATACAATTATATCATTATTTATTTATTACTCAATGATGTGATCATAGCTCAGCATAACCTTGAACTCCTGGACTCAAGCAATCCTCTTACCTCAGCCTCCCATACCTAGGACTACATGCACCACTGTGCCTGGCTAATTTTTAATTTTTTTGGTATGGACATCAGCTACCACATCCAACTGAATTTTAAAATTATTTAGAGTATGTTGTTTTCTGTCATTCAAATACTATTCAATGGAACAAGGTATAGTCTATTATTGCATAATTAGATATGTCTTTCAATTCACTGTGAGATTTTATAAAGAATCATAAACCTAAGTAATCATAATGTAATAATTTATTTTGCTCTTAAAAAATGCAGACCCATGTAGGAATAAAAGCTGAACAATAGTTAAGTTACTTAAAGGAAAATTTACATAGAACTAATATTTTTAAAAACAATGATAGACACCTTCCTTCCATTATAATTTCTAGGAGGAGATAGAATAAAAGCTGTTATTTGATTTAAAGTTTACCTTAGCCACAGACACAGTGGAATAGTAAAACCAAGGTATGCATTCGAAGTCTAGTGAGGTAGGACCAGTTCTATCAGGTATCTGCCAAGTATATATTTGAATATCTCCTGAAATAGACAAGTAAAGTGTATTTAAATAAAGCCTTTAAAATCAGACTTCTTTATGGAGAACCAGACAATGAGCAAACAGTAAAGCTATAAAATATTAGGCAGCATAGTCCTAGCTTTCACTTCTGGTTTCACTTCTTGCTTTGTGATCTTAGTCACTGTGGTAATTAGTCAATGTGACAAAGCCTTGAATCCCAGCTCTGAACCTTCCCACATGTGGATCACAAGTACCTCCTCCCTGTCTTCAAGGCTGTGCATATTAGTCCTACTGGACCTTAATTCCATATTCTTGCAGTAAACTTCTTTTGCTTCCTCCCCACCATTATCCTATATCTCTCACTTCCAAAGCTTCCATGGGTGTCATAGTCCTGTGACACTGACCAACCCCACCCCCAGCTCCCAAGTCTTTAACAATCTACTTAGCACTAACCCTTGCTTTCCAGTACATCAACACAGTGCCTAGCGTACAGCAGGTAAAGTACTCAGAAGTGTTTGTGGAATGCATGTAGCAGATTCTTTCCTGACTAATCAGAACAGAGGGCTGACTTGCTAACTCCCTTGATAGGAGATTCAGCAGACTATAGCTAGTATTGTTTTTAAAAACAAAAAGAAATATTTTGCCCAACATCAAAGTTTATCATCAGTCCCTCTACTTTACAAATCTTTTCTTTCTGAATTTGGCTTTCACTGATATGCTGAATTCCAAAACTACTTGTTTTGGTGAGCAACTATAGTAGGCATTCTGATGCCATCCTATATCCTTGAGCAAGAATGAAGCACATGTTGCTCCAGCAGGTATCAGGAGAGAGCCTTGGCTGAAGAAAGCCACCTTGCTCAAGATTGCATCTAATGACTGGTGCAGGGATACAATAGCCCAGCTCTCACACTCCAGCTTAGGACTGCTGAGGGTCACCCTATCTTCAGAACTGGGTTGGCTGTGACTTCTGTTGAGGTTGTATCTCTGCTTAACCTTACTCCCTGTCCAATCCTACTCATTCCTCACTCTTTCCATGTTAGTTGATACCACGAGCACTACCTGCACACAAACCCTCATATCAGAGTCTGTTTACTAAGCATTTTTTATTAAAAAATATTAATGTTCAGCTGGGCACCATGGCTCACGCCTATAATCCCAGCACTTTGGGAGGCTTAGTTTGTTGGATTAGTTGAGGTCGGGTGTTTGAGACCAGCCTGACCAACATGGAGAAACCCCATCTCTACTGAAAGGAAAAACATTAGCTGAGTGTTCTGGTGCATGCCTGTAATCCCAGCTACTCCGGAGCTGAGACAGGAGAATGGCATGAACCTGGGAGGTGGAGGTTGTGGTGAGCCAAGATCACACCACTGCACTCCAGCCTGGGCAACAAGAGCAAAACTCCGTCTGAAAAAAAAAGTAATGTTCTTCCAAGTTAATTATGCTGAATGGAATGCTGTGTGGCAGTGATTCCATTCCATAGAAATGTTAATACATGGGGTTCATCATTTCCTCTTATTGGCTCAATCCTCTCCTGCTTCCTCACATACTGCATCGTGTGCTCAACTCCAACTTTGGCTCTTGAGTTGGAGAGATTGAATGTAGTATAAGAATACCTGTCAGCTAAGCAGGTACAGAGGTGGGAGGCAGGGTGGCCCTAGAGGAGAAATTCATACCCTGGAGAGGTGGTCCCTGAAGACCAAACCTTCACTTCACCATTTTGCCCATGGTGCCCCAACCTAAAAGTATACTTGACTTGCAGAAGGAACTCCCATCCCAAATGCTTTCTTCAGGCCCATCTTATTAGTCCACTGGTCTCTCTCATCTGGAACGGCACCCGAATATTTATAAGAACATTAGCCCCGTAGTCCTGCATAAAAGCTTTTGGGGATTTTTTTTTCTCCCAAAGTAGTTACCTGGCTGAGTTGGAACAACAGTGGAATTATTTGTTTTCACTCCATGAGCATGAATAGAATATGGTCTTGAGGCTTTATTTTTAAAGATAATTTGAATTTTTTGACCGGGGTTGACCAATATTAATGGACCTAGGGAATATAAAAATGAAAATGTATGGGTAATTATTTATTTTAAATTATGAGTCATCTGTCTTCTCAAATACTTACACAATGACTTATTCTTATCCTTTTACTTAACATGAAGCCAAATGAAATAAAAACATTTAACACGTAGATCATTGATGATTTATGAAACATGATTTTTGCCTGAAAACTTTAAATCATTTAGAATTTTATGAGGTTTTTTTTGGCCAGAAAACTTACTTTAATAACATCAGTTTATGCCTAGGGAAACATACAATTTAAAAATGAAACCCTTTCTTTTCTTTCTTGACCAATCTCAACTTTTAAGCCTTTTATTCTCTTGCTCCTTATTCTACTGGAGGATTGTGGGGAAGTGCAAGGCCTGTTAGAGTGATTTTCTCCCTCACAGACTGAAAACCTTTATTTTACTCTCTCTCCCTTTCATCCTAAGCCAAGAACTACAAGTATAAAATTCATTTTAAATCTTCTTTCTATTTGGAAGCAGATTGAATCAGTGGCTCTGAAAAATTCTGAAACACAGATGGTTTTGAGGTGAGATAAGCAGCAAGAACTCTCTGCAGACTTGTGCTATTATTACAAAAATTAGAGCCCTGAAGATGTCTGGTGGATGCTAGATGCTAGCTAAAGACAGGACCTCTTTGCTCCCTGTGACCATTTCACCTCCCCAAACAATATGCATGTTTTATCTTTATAAAAAAGTGTTTTCCTTTTTGCATAAATAATAATAGAATCTTGAGGGTCAGATTGCATTATTTATCTTCATGTATTCAGCCAGAATCCTAGAGAAAACAATCATCCTGTGGTTACTAAAGACAGGGGCCCACTCAAAAGCAGCAGCAACAGGATAACACAGGCTTCCCCTCCAGGGCTCACAAATAGGCAAGCTCTAGAGACTGATGGAGAGCCAAGAAGAGCAAAAGTTCCTCATCACCAGCATGTAAATCCACCTTCTCAGGGTCTTACGTCATAAAATAACCTCTAATATACACATAGATATCAGGGCTGAAACAGGAGTTGGGTGTGTGGAAATATTGCATGTACGCACCTGGGGTGACTCAGAGGTTTCCTAGTTGATCTATCAAGGGTGGAAGAAACAGTTATCATTTTCCTCACTCAGACATAAGACACTTAAGTTTACATAAAGAACTTCCT
This sequence comes from Sapajus apella, assembly GCF_009761245.1. NCBI lineage: Eukaryota > Metazoa > Chordata > Mammalia > Primates > Cebidae > Sapajus > Sapajus apella. The sequence continues at coordinate 18,830,569 of NW_022436944.1, read as the reverse complement.
TTCCTCGTCGTACTAGGGTCCCCTGGGCTTTGTTTCCATCTTGTGGAAATGTTCCCTAAATGCGACTTCTAAACTCCTTTCTAGAATTTTTTAATACTGAGAGCAAGAATCCAGGTAATCTGAAACTAAGCACAATTACTTTTCTACATTGTCTTTATTTTTTAGGAAAGAATACTTGAATCTTGTTTTTTTCCAATAAAAATGCCTATCAGCAAACAAATTAGAATTATAGGCACTTTCCTCTGTCAAGGTAGAGGCTGACAATGTCCTCCATGTGTACGACAATCTCTAATGGCTGAAGAAAAGAAAAACTCAAAAACCAATCTTATGGTATATCAATACCTAGTATATCCAGATGTTTTTCATCTTCACTCCTTTTTGTTTGATTTTTGAATGTGCTATCATCATATTGACGATATAAGACTTTCTTATATTTGGACCCAAGATATGTTCCATTTCTATCCACATACATGCTCGTTTGTCTTTAAGAAAATAAAAACAAAAGCAACAACTAAACTCCCCCACAAAGTTAGTTAATTTAACCAATAATTTAGACAAATAACCCATATGGAAGAACTTCTTATATCTAGAAGCTGTTTTACCTAGAAACGTAAGCCATCTTTTTAAAAAATATATTAATTCTGGCAAGATAGTTATTTATTCTGCACTTTAAAGCACCTTTTCTGGATACAACTTTAATTTTGATAAATAAATAGTAAGAGAGAAAACCAGAGAAAGAAATCAAATTGTACAAAAAGAGAAAAATAGGTGTCTTTAAGGTGAAGTTCTCAGAATAGAGATAGAAGAAAATGAAGACAAAAGAAAATACAGATTGACTATAGATATTGAATGTAGCTGAAGTTATGTTACTTTTCCTGTGGTGAGATTAAATAGTAATGTATGTCCAGGAAGGATGCAAGAAGTGAAAAGACAGGCAGGAAGAACTAGAGCCCATAAGTAAGTTATATAGATATTTAGAAAGATTCGAAGCCCTTTGCAGTTGAATATATCATACACGCACACAAATTTTGAAGTGATTTATAATTGAGAGTTCCTAAACACACAAATGCCACAACCACATACACATTATGCACACATACACCATACCAAACATAAATAAATACACCACACACACACGCGCGCGCGCGCGCGCACACACACACACACACACACACACTATACCAAACACAAATAAGTACAACACACACACAGGCACAGACACACACACAGACACACACAGGCAGACAGAAAGGAAAGAGAGGAAGACTCAGAAAAAACCCTTAGAACCCTTCCCATTTAGAGACTGGAGCTATCAGGGTACTTCTCTCTTTGTAAGCGGTGCAGTTCATTCTCCCACTTTCTGCTAGGAGAATAATCCCATTCCATTTCCTCGGCTGCAATGTAAATAATTTTCTCCTCCTGGTATAGTGTTTGATCAGGGTTTGGCTTCCCACATTGCCGCACATGATATTTATTTTTCATGCCTCCTAGATTATGCTTTATTGTTATGCAAACCAAATCAAAAGTTCCTACAGATGAATAAGAAAAGAATGGTTAAAGTTTGGCCTTCAGATTTCTTTCCTCTATAAAATTAGTCATAAGCTACAACCCTCAAAAGAAATATAGTAAAATTTTTCATTCATGCTTTCATTAATTCAACAAATATTTATTGATCACCTTCTTGTGTCAAACGTATTTCTAGGCACTCGGGAAATATCAGAGAACAAAACAGTTAAAAATTCTTGCTCTCAGAGTTTATATTGCAGGGTGTTGTGAAGACAGACAATAAACATGTTAAGCAACCTGCATGTGTGCTGGAAGGTGATAAGAGCTATGATTAAAGAGAAAAGGAAAACGGTGTAAGGAGGACTGAGAATTCTGGGTGTGTGTTGGGAGGGGCTCAAGAGAGCAGTGAGCAGTGTAGACCTTGATGGAAGGGTGACACCTGGGCAAAGATTTATAAGAGGTGAGGTGGATCTGGAGGAAATGTGTGTTCTCTCCAGGCAGAGGAAACAGGTGGCAAAGGGTCCAGTTCAGAAGCCTGTTTGCTATGTGTGAAGAACACCCAAGAGGCTGGTGTATCTGAAGGGAGGGAGCAAGGGTGAGGGTAGTAGGATGTGGAGGGCCAGGTCATGGAGACCTTGTGGGCCACTGAATACACCATAGCCTTTACTGAGTGAAATGGAGAGCCATTGCAGGATTTTAAGTTAATGAAGGGCATAAGGACACTCTGGCAGCTGTGCTGAGAATAGGCTGGTGTGTACAATGGTGGAAGAAATGAGATCTGTTGAGAAGCTATTAAAAGTAATCGATGAGCTGGGCGCTATGGCTCATGCCTGTAATCCCAGCTCTTAGGGAGGCAGAGGCGGGAGGATAGCTTGAGCCCAGGAGTTCGAGACCTGCCTGGGCAATACAGCGAGACCCCATTCTCCACAGAAAGGAAAAAAACAAAAAGACAAAAAATAATAATAATAATCGATGACAGATGATAGCTTTGAACAGACTGGTAGGTAGCAGAGAAGTGAGTGAAAAAAAGTTGAATATATTAAAAATCCAAAACAATGACAAAAAACAAAAACACACTGCCATAACAAAGAAACTCCAGCCTGATTCTGACCAGAACATTACACC
>NW_022436944.1:18812427-18827838 GCF_009761245.1 Sapajus apella | reverse complement strand
TCAACTCTACATATTTCTGTTGTTGCTGTTACTTTTGTGGAGGGTAAGGTTTAAGAATATGCACAAGGAAGCAAAACCTTCAGACTCAGAGAGTTTGAGAAAAAGAATTTGTTTAAATTGAAATGATCCCTGTATAGTCTCTAGTACAGTGCTTAACACATGGTGTACATGTCTCCACATGTTTGCTACAGTTGATATGGCTTGGGAAAGAATGAGACGTGGTAGTTTTTAAATTCAGAAAAACACCTGCAGGGAAAAGGAGAGGAAGGACTGGCGCAGGAAAAAGCAGTAAATTGTCCCTGAATGAGCATGCAGGTACATCCTCTAACAAAGAGGAGAGAAAAAGCACCAGAGAAAGTGCTTTTTTTCCCCCTCCAATCAGTCTGAATCACAACTTTTGCTTGTTTGAAAAGTGAAAGTTTAAATTCTGAAATGAAGAAAATGTAGTCAAATGAATATTTGGCATCACAAAGAGTCAAGATACCAATTCATGGCATTTACACAGTAGTTTATCATATAGCCAGTTTTTGGTTGGTATCAGTCATTTTTGACCAAGATAGATGGATTTTTCAGGGGGCAGGTATGTGGGATGAAGGTGGATCTACTGGGTTAAAGAAGAAACTAGCATTTATTGACAGTCTAATGTATGCCAGCACTTTACTATACTTTACCTATGTCATCTGATCACTGTCTATTCCTTTTTGCAAATTACAAGTTTTTGCAATTCCTATTTTACGAATGAGGAAACTAGGTTCAGAAGGAAGGCTGGTTTCCTTTGATCCCCACACAGTTCTTTGATATGGGGTGCCTTCTTTAAAAAAAAAGAAATGTTACCAGGAAGGATCAATCTCACTGAAGCTAAAACACTTACCTAGAGAGCAAAGCTAGTAAGGAGGATAGAAAGAAGAAGGGAGAAGGCAGTAGGGTAAGGGCAAAGCAGGAGGAAGACCTGGGAAACAAATGGACAGAAGAGTAAGAAATGCAGAAGGCAATAGAATAGAAATGAGTTTAAAGGGTTTAAAATATCTTCATCATTTTTGAAGAGCATTGGGATGGCTTAAAGCCTAAAGGCCTAGGAAGAGGGCCTGAAAAGACTGAGGGGATTTATGTGTATAGGAAATACTAAGGCTCCTATAAATGAAGTGGAACAGGACAAAGATTTCTCAAGCACTGTTTGTATCAGTTCATTTTTTTTTCTTGTACAGAATATTCAGTGCATATAAAGATAGTGCTTCTGCATACTTTGATGTTTCAGGCTGAATGAGAAGACCCACCTGCTTACCTGTAGAATCAGGTGTCATCAAAAGTGTCTTAGAAATATGAGGAAACACAGTTTCTGTATCCTTTCTTGCTCCTAAAGAAGTGAAGGTATTTCCTGAAAAATATATCCCGTGTAAATTTTCCTCTGCTCCCACACTAAAAATGTGCCATGAAACGGTGTCTCCTAAGCACATATCCAGTCCAGGCAGATTTCCATACATGTATCCATTTATGGCTACAAGGCATTTGTAACAGAGAAAAGAGTATTTAATTTACTGGTTCTTTATATCTTTTGAAATCAAACAAAGCACTAATCAAAAAGCAGCTCATTCATGTAAAAACAGCAAAGCAAATTTTTTCAACTTTCCTCTCCTTTATCGTTATTTAACCACTTCATGGGGGCTAAAATGACATTATAGAAATTAGAGAATGACAGAACTCCATGATACTTTCATTGGATTATTCCAGTCCACCCCTTCCTTTTAGAGTTGAGGAAATCAAGGCCAGACAAGTAGTTACTTGTCCAATGTCACATGGCTAATGAATGAAACTGTTAAGACCAAAGTCCAAATCTCCAGATTCCAGAGCAACCCTTTCCTCACTACACTGCACAGTCTTCACAAACCAACAACCAACCAACCAGCCACCCACTCACCCACCCAACCAGCTCAACAAACACCCTACTCCACCCACTCTATGAATTTGGCAATAGAGAAGTACATGACTTTTCACATTTAGATGTAGATAAAATATATTGCACGAAGAGGTGTTGGTAAATGTTTGGTAAATTGAATTCAAAATAATCACCGTAATAAACAATATTCTTCTTGGGAAATGATATTTACTTACTATATATCTATTTATTTATTTTCTTGAGATGGAGTTTCACTTTGTCCCCCAGGCTGGAGTGTAATGGCATGATCTTGGCTCACTGCAACATCTGTCTCCTGGGTTCAAGTGATTCTCCTGCCTCAGCCTCCTAAGTAACTGGGATTACAGGCATGTGCTACCACACCCGGCTAATCTTTATATTTTTAGTAGAAACGGGGTTTCACCATTTTGGCCAGACTGGTCTCAAACTCCTGACCTCAGGTGATCCACCCGCCTTGGCCTCCCAAAGTGTTGGGATTATAGGCGTGGGCCACTGCACCTGTCTGGGTAATGGTATTTAAAGGAAATATATTAGCCAACCATTGTGGGAAAATCCTAAGTCTCTTTTAATCTGTAATTCTTTAGCAAAATAAATTTAAGTAAGTGTTTAATGCGTTTATCTTGTAAGTTTTTTTTTTTTTCTTACAGGATAGCTTATTTGAGGCTTGGAAGTCTGGATCTTCTTTATCTACATTTTCAGGCTCTGTGATAAATGTTCTGATATTTTCATCCAAGAGATAACTTTTATTTTCATCAAATATTGTGGCAAGTAGGTAAAACTCTTTGTCTACACCTTTCTGTGGATGAGAATAAAAAAAGGAATAGACATGGTATAGATGGTCCATATTCAAATCTAGCCAAATGGTTGATCTACATACAAGATTTCCCACACAGGAGATTGTGTATTTGTGAAAAATTTGATCAATTGACTTCCTGATTTTGGATAGTCCATAGAAAGGAACAAGTCACAGTGAATGAATTATCATAGAACTAAGAAGTTGGGAGAAATCTCTATGGCTTTTTACATACAAAGCGTTTACTCCAGGGATTCCTATATCTAAACTTCATAAACTAAACCATAAGATATTTATAGTGGCTTTTAACATAATGTACTCTATGGAAAGTAAGTTAAATACATAGTTTTCAATTCTAGAAAGTCTGAATTTTAAGGGCTTTTGAACAAATTAAATATATACATATTTCTAGATTAAATATAAAAATTATATGTATTATACGAATGACACTATAAATATGACTCATTATATAGATAAATATAAACATATATTTATAATTTTGAATGAGACATACATTGTTATACATATATTTATGGATTTTAAAGCTTCGTTACCTATACTTTTTTATATAAATGTAGAAAATAACTAGATATTAGTTCACTTCTGAGAAAAAAGGGAAGTTCATTTAACAAACATTTATTGAGCACCTATTATATGCCCAAGGGTAGCTGTGGTTATTATAAAAAATTAATAAAATCTTGTGTATACTTTCTAGAAACTTTCCAGAAAGTCTTGTGTATACTTCCACTAGAAACAGTCTAGTGGAAGAAACAGGCCAATAAAAACACTTGCATGGATAAATACTCTGATAGAAACATACCGAAAGGACTATGGTAACCTGCAGGAGCTTCAACTAACTTTAGTTAAGGAACATTGTCCAAAGGAAGGTACTCTCAGTCTATGTTTCAAAAATGTCTCCCCCTTTTGGCAGATCAAACAGTGAGGAAAGGCCATTCTAGATGGAGAGAAGAGGGGAAAATCAGAGATGTGAAATAGCCTTCCTTACTCAGAGTCTAATGAGCTAATTCCACCACACTGCAGAACTCTACTTTGCCAATTAGAAGAAGCTAATTCTGCAATGTAGGAGTGGGAGGGGACATGAATCTGAAGGAGTTGTCAGGATCTGATGTGTTGGCTTCTGAGCCAACAAATTGTGGGGAGATTTTTACTGCAGAGAGTGCTATAACCAGATTCCTTAGGAAGGGATGTGGACTAGCTGTATTAAAGCAAGATAAGAGTGGAGACAGAAGTTAAGAAAGAAAGGAATTCTTGTGCCTAAAATAATACAGAGGTATTGGAGACTTAGTGATAAATGTGGAGGTGAGACAGAAGGAGTTGTTGATCAAAGTCCAGGGTTTGGTGATATTATTAACTAAGAGATAGAATGGAGGAAGAAAAGAGGCTGATTCCTCAAGGGCCTAGAAATAGAAATTCCATATGACCCAGCAATCCCGTTACTGGGTATATATCCAAAGGATTATAAATCGTACTACTATAAGGACACGTGCACACGAATGTTCATTGCAGCACTGTTTACAATAGCAAAGACCTGGAACCAACCCAAATACCCATCGATGATAGACTGGACAGGAAAAATGTGGCACATATACACCATGGAATATTATGCAGCCATCAAAAACGATGAGTTTATGTCCTTTGTAGGGACATGGATGAACCTGGAAACCATCATTCTCAGCAAACTGACAGAAGAGCAGAAAATAAAACACCGCATGTTCTCACTCATAGGCAGGTTTTGAACAATGAGAACACATGGACACAGGGAGGGGAGCACTACACACTGGGGTCTGTTTGGGGGAAAAAGGGGAGGGACGGTGTGGGGAGGGGAGTTGGGGAGAGATAGCAAGGGGAGAGATGCCAGATGTAGGTGATGGGGAGGAAGGCAGCAAATCACACTGCCACGTGTGTACCTATGCAACAATCTCGCATGTTCTTCACATGTACCCCCAAACCTAAAATACAATAAAATAAATTAAAAAAAAAAAAAAAAAAAAGAAAAGAGGCTGATTTAGGGAAGGGAGGGACAGTAAAAGTCTGTCCGGAAGGTCGAGATGTCTGTGGGACATGCCAGGGTGCAGTTTTATTGGGCAGAGGAAAATACAGGTGTTTCATTGAGGAAAGAATAGAATTGGGAGACATCAGTACACAGACATTGAAGCTGCTGATTCCTCTGGCCCTGAGACATTGCCATTCCTCTGCAGTTCTGTCTTAGGCAGCTCTCACCAAGACTTACCTGGCCGTATGCCTCAGGACTCACCTGTTTGCCATCCTCTCCAAGACTTCCATTTCTACACACAAGGAGAGGCCCCAGAAGGCCACTGTTGGTGTCTCTTGTCCCATTTACTGAAGAGTAATAGAACCAGGTCAAGCAGTTGGGATCCGTGGAGGTGGGACCTACATAGTTTGGAACTTCCCATGTATAGACAAATATTGTGCCAGGATTTACATGTGAGGAAGGTGAAGGGGTACCTAGCAAAAAATAAACATTTATAGAATAGAACCTAAGACCATATGTACACTAATCTAGACTGTGAGATCTCTGAGAGCAAGGACAGATCTTTCTCTTCGGGTGACAGTCGAATAGGAACTGAAGTAATAACTCTGCCACAATAAGTACACAGAGCTGTTACACTGTGACAGTTTGGCTGCACAATAGGAGTTATATTACTTGCTGACATTATATAGCAGTATGGCTCACTTGGACCTCCCCTGAGCACTACTTACTTCCTCCAGCTGTTTCATAGAATGAACCTTCATTGCTCTTGTTGTAATGCAGTCCATGAGGCTGAATGCTGAGTGGCAGGGAAGCATTGTTATAGAAAGTGACTTTGATGATCTCTCCCACCTCTGCCTTAATAACAGGGCCTAGAAAACAACAGAGTTAGTAGTTATCCTTGGATTTCATAAAGTAATTGTCAGGTTGCATTACTTGAGTAAAGTTATTATTTTTTTTTTTTTTTGGTATTTTTTTTGAGACAGCTTCACCTGTTGCCCAGGCTGGAGTGCAATGGCACAATCTTGGCGCACAGCAACCTCTGCCTCCCGAGTTCAAGTGATTCTCCTGCCTCAGCCTCCCAAGTAGCTGGGATTACAGGCATGTGCCACCTCGCCAGGCTCAATTGTTTTGTATTTTTAGTAGAGACGGGTTTCCCCATGTTGGTCAGGCTTGGTCTCAAACTCCCAACCTCAGGTAATCCACCTGTCTCGGCCTCCCAAAGAGCTGGGATTACAGGCCTGAGCCACAGTAAAGTTCTTTTAGGAAGAAATTAAAGGGATGATACCATAAACCCAGAAAAGTCTAGATGATTCAAGGTCTTATAAAGTCACTTTGGATCAAAGATATTAGATATTAGATGAATATATTAGTCTTTTTGGATTTATAGGAACAAAGAGTGTAGTTAAAATCACTGAGTGGGCTGGGCTCAGTGGCTCACATTTGTAATCCCAGCACTCTGGGAAGCCAAGATGGGAAGATGGCTTGAGCCCAGAAGTTTGAGAACAACCGGGGCAACATGGTGAAACCTTGTCTCTACAATATACAACAATTATCCAGGTGTGGTGGTGTGTGCCTGTGGTCCCAGCTTTGTGGGAAGCTGAGGCATGAAAATCACTGGAACCTGTGAACCTGAGAGGCGGAGGTTGCAGTGAACTGAGATTGTGCGACTGCACTCTAGCCTGGGGGACAGTGAGATCCTGTCTCAAAAAACAAAACAAACAAAACAAAACAAAAACACCACAAAAATTAGCTGGGTATGATGTTGCATTCCTGTAGTCTCAGCTACTCTGAAGACTGAGGTGAGAGGATCACTTGAGCCTCAGAGGTGGAGGTTGCAGTAAACAGAGATCACACCACTGCACTCCAGCCTGGACAACAGAACAAGATTGTCTAAAATAAAATAAAATAAAATAAAAAGTCATTGGGTGAATCAATGTATTATTTTCATAAGGCTGTAGATTACAGCTGAAATCTATAACTGTGAATTGGTGAATACTGTTTTGATTGCATAATATTAATAAATAATGTTTATAACCCCACAAGCTATGAATAGAATTTCACCAAGGATTCCAAGATGTTCTTCTCCTGCCTTCTGTGTTTGGAAGGAAGCATCTGTGTATTCACGGTAAACCAGTTTTTTGTAAGTTCCTCCAATTCTGGTTGGACTTTGTTCAAAAAATAGCCGGGATTCACTGTGCAAAGAAAGTAGATACACAAAGAACTTTTATATTTACAGTTATCAAGTGAAAAGAAAGAAAGAATCCAAACACATCTGTTTAAAATATTTGCAATTTATTTCTGATTATAAAAGTAATGCATGCTCATTGTCAAACATTTGGAAAAGAAAGAAAAACACAACAAAGAAAACAGAAATCTCTGTAATCCCACCATTTATATATTACCACAGTCAACATTTTCTGTAAATATCCTTTCTGTTTTTTGTCTGTGCACATATATATAATTATCTGTATGTATCTACCTAGTTATTTGCCTGCAAACTTCCTTTTGGGATAAAAAGATATTATATCTGACTTTTTTCAAGCAGGTAATAACAAATATTGCTATTAAAAAAACTATTTGTAGGATGCTATAATATAAAAAAGAGAGACGTTATTATTTTTTAAATTATTATAATAAAAATGGAGCCTCTGAGAAAAGGTATTTCCTAATAATGAAGTAACTTGCTGTGCCAAAAACATCATAGAATTTTATAGCCAGGAGAATCAAGCAAAATGAATCTATTAATTCATACTTATTTTAGTCAGTATAAAATGGCAGTAAGCCTTAAAGCTAAATCTAGTTTTTTGCTCTAAGCCCAGTTATGTTTCTGACATTTAATGAGAAATTTCCATTACACAGATTGAGTAATTTATTGATGAGCTTAAAATGTAAGAAAAGGACTACGGACAACCAGCACTCATACTCACAAGGACCAAATCACTGAGTAGATAATCACAAGCTGGACAGAGCATCTAAGAGAGAACACTGGAATTTGGCAGGAAAATGTCAAAGAACTTCTGAGGCACAGAAGGAGAGGGAAGCAAGGCAGCCATCACTGCTCAGATTGGCTGGGAGCCAGGAGAGGCTCCCCAGTGTGGGAAAAAAGGTAAGTGAGAGATCCCCAGGAGTCCACACTTCTACCGGGAATTCCTGCAATCCTAGCCACAGGAGAGCCCCTCAGCCCTTGCAGGCTGTGAGACTAGTAGAGAGAGCGGCTTGGAGTTGATACAATGGCATCATTCCAGAGATGGAGTTCATTCCGGGTCCCACACAACCCCTGAGACCCAAATAGCTATAGCATGGAACCATTTTGAGAGACTAGCCCCCACCAGACTGCATCCTGCCCCAGGGCTCAACAGCCCATGTATCTCCACATCCCTAGAACTTCACTGACATGCCCCTGTGTCCACTCAGAGTGCTGATGCACTGTGACATTAGCTGGATCCAGTAGAGTGGCCGGGTCCCCAGCACTCTAGCGGATATGGTGTTCTACATTGTGGGGGATGGGCTGTGCAGTGTACCAGGGAGGCTGCCCCAGAGCAAAGAAAGCTGTGCGTGCCCTCTCCAGAGCCTGAGAGCCACCTGCCTGGAGCGACTGCCACTAATAGCAAACACTGCCCTTTCAGGAGTAGGGCTACCACACACCTGAATGCACTTTTAGTAGACATGAGACCAGACCATCTAGATGTTGTCCTGGAGTCTGAGGACAGGCACATCTGTCTACTGCTGCTTTTACCCAAGTGTGCCATCTTGGGTACTGGGGATCGACTTGCCCTGCCTGCCATAGCTGTTGCTCATGTGCATCCACCTGAATATACCACTGTGGGGGTGGTGGTGGAGAGGAATGGATGGTGAAGAGAAGCTGGTTAATGGGTAGAAACATACAATTAATTGGAAGAAATATGCCCTAGTGTTCAACAGCTCAGTGGGGTGACTATGGTTAACAATAATAAATCGTATATTTTAAAATAGCCACAAGAAAAAATTTGAAATGTTTCCACCACAAAGAAATAATGGATGTTTGAGGCAATGAACATGCCAAATTCTCTGATTTAGGTATCATACACTGTATGCACATATCAAAATATCACCATGCCCCATAAATCTGTACATATATCATGTATCAATAAATAATTTTAAAAAAGAAGAGAAACTGTCTACTTGACATAGTATTCTTTGCTTTCTAAAATTCCTGTGAGTGAATTAGAGAAAAATAAACATTGTAAAGAACAATATCTTCTGGTGGTTTTAGAACTTTGTTCTAACATGTATCTTCATTCAATAGGCCAGAAGAATTAAATCTCCTGTTGTCCTCAATCTGGTAAATATACTTAGCAGTTGGACTATCAGAAAAACTTTTTGCCCACTTTTAATTGCTAATGCCAGAGTAATGTATTTTAGTGTTAGCTTTTGGTTATTAAGATAATAATTGCTAATATATTATTAGGTGTTATTGAGTTAATATTTATAGAATATAGTTTAAGGATATCACATTTGATGATTTAATTATGCCTTCAGATATTAGCAAGAGTGTATAAGTTACATATAAATAATAAAGAATGTTTAAAATTTTTTATAAAATGTTATTGATGACATTGTCTTACGCTGTTAAATGTTTCAGAAGTATAACATAAATCCATTTTAAAGTTTTGCACTAGGAAAAAGATGAGTAGTACGTTTTCCTTTACATTGTCTGCCAGGGATTTAGAGAAGAATTTTGTCTAGCAATGCTCCTGGGTTTCAAAATTTTCCAATTATTTTTTCATATTTATTTTATCAATATATTTTAATTAGATGCCTAAATCCTTTTTAGGAGTAAATAGATTATGAAAGATTTCAATTATGTTAATTATTTAACTATCAATATTATAACCAGTGAATCATTACCTTCCAGCTGCTGTTAAATTTTTTCCAGTGAAGAAATCTATACCAAATGGAGCATAGTTCCAGAGAATTTCCTTAGCAGCAATATAGTAATGTATAACATGTGTCCCAGTAACAACTGTTGAAGGTTTCTGGCAATTACTTACGTTGAAAAATGCCTGCATACTCTCTGAAAAACAGTGAACCCAGAAAGAGAATGTTATTAAAACATTCAGACAATTTTCTTGGTCAAGATGTATTTTCAATTTTAGCCAACAATATTGAGACTTTCTATTTCTTTGAGAAATATGATGTATGAAATCTATGGAAAAACATAAAATGTATGAAATAAGTACACAAGTCAGGATGCAAAAGTGAATATTAAAGGGATGTATATTATTAGAGAATAATAACCAACTTCGGACCAAGTCTTATGTGAAGATGGTACCTATATACTGAGAAGAATTTGAGAGTCCAAGAATTTCTTCCCTCACGGATATGAAATTACTACTAGTAGCCACTAATGAGTTAGTTGGTTTATTTGATTAACTAGTTGGCAGGAAGAAAGAAACTCAAGGCATGAGAAGATTAGTCCTGTGTTTTAATTTCAGAGCACTGTTGGTGGGAATGTTAATTAGTAGAGACTTTTTGAAAGACAATCTGGTAAAATTTGTTAGAATTAAAAGCAGGCAGTGGCTCACATGTGTAATCTCAGCACTTTGAGAGGTCAAGGCAAGTGGCCTCACTTGAGCCCAGGAGTTTCAGAATAGCCTGGGCAACATGACAAAACCCCATCTCTACAAAAAATGTTGAAAAAATCGGTGATGTGTGGTGGTGTGTGCCTGTAATGCCAACTACTCCAGAGGCTGAGGTGGGAAGATTGCTTGAACTCAGGAGATCGAGCCTGCAGTAAGCGGTAAACTCCAGCCTGGGCAACAGAGCAAGACTATCTCAAAAAAAAAAAAAAAAGCTCTCTGCTATTATATAGTTTCACTTCTTGATAGTCATGAGAAATATTTGCACATACATGAAAAGACATACGAAAAGGTATTAACTAAGTCTGGGCATGGTGGCTCACGACTGTAATCCCAGTACTTTGGGAGGCCAAGGCAAGTGGGTCACCTGAGGTTGGGAGTTCAAGACCAGCCTGACCAACACAGAGAAACCCTGTCTCCACTAAAAATGCAAAATTAGCTGGGCATGATGGCATATGCCTGTAATCCCAGCTACTCAGGAGGCTGAGGCAGGAGAATTGCTTGAACCCAGGAGGCAGAAGGCAGAGGTTGTAGTGAACCAAGTCAGGCCACTGCACTCCAGTCTAGGCAACAAGAGCAAAACTCTGTCTCCAAAAAAAAAAAAAAAAAAATACAAAAAGGCATTAAATATAACATTGTTAATAAACCAAAAAAGCAGTAGCAATTTAAACATCTATCAGTAGGCAAAGGGTTAAATAAATTACACTACAATCAAAATATGGAAAACTATGCAACAGTTAAAAAGAATGAGTTAAATGTATTGGAAATACATGAAAAGAGACTTCAAGACTTTCAGTGATGAAAACAACAGAATATTATATGCAGTGTGATCTACTTACATAAAACAAAACACAAAACATAGCTGTGTATTGTTTCTACATGTTCATGTTTATGTTGCGTGAAAGTGTACAGTAAACAGGTTTTCCAGTACTTGCATGAATTTATTACAGTGGTTAAGATGGTGATGGGGTGGAGTTGGACTAGTGGCATGTCCTTAAAGCAGCTCTCCAAAACCAAACACTGGCTCTGATTCGTGTACTATTTTTCTGTGGTGTAAGCACGTCCATTGTGACCAGTTTGAAGCTACCAATAGTTGAACGGCTAGATTATTTAACTCTCAGCTCTTTTGAGCTGGTATGAACAGGCTAATCTATACTGCATTAGACTTCTTTCACTTTTTCTGCCTGCCTACCACCACCTATTTTTCTACCTCTTTTCTTCCCTCCCTCCTTCCATTCTCCTTCTTTATTGCCTCCATTCTTCCTTCCTACCTTTCTTTCTGGCAAAGATCTATTGATATATTCTTGTAATTACCAAAAAAGAAAAACAAACAAAAAAACCCAAAAGGAGTAAATTAAAAAGCAGAAAAGCTGCAGAAGGACACAGAAAGAGAAGACACACAGGAGAAAGTGATGGGATGCCATCAGCCAACTAGGCTTTGAGGCATTTTCTCACTTGGTCTAGGGCTGACAGTAGTCTTTCTGCAGAGCTGAGGTGGAAAGACTGGCTTGAGGGCATGATCTGAGAATAAGGTAGATGGGAGGTATTGGTGGAGCTGAGTGTACATTTTAATCTGAAAGTGATCATCTTTTCTAAGTGACAGCTTTTTGTCCCTAAATCCAGTCCTTGAGTTATAATAGCTGTGAGTGGTTCTTCTTTTTCTCACAGCCCGGGGAGGGATGCAGCACATAGAAAATCCTGATAAATACTTGTCATTTAGTGGTTTGAATAATTAATTGAGACATGATACTAACCAAAGTTCAGGACTTACAAAAAGAAAGGTTTTTCATCAGAAGTAAACTCCATTTTTCTACCAAAAAAATAAAGTTAAATTCTTTAATTCTAATGAAAATTATGTTTTCTGATTGAAAAATAACACAGAATATTTACATGATTATATATAGAGTTTGGTCATATTCAATAATAGAAAAGATCAATAACTTCATAACTGACCATTCTGTCATTAAATGGCAAATGTGATTGGAGAGGGAAATAAACAAAAATAAGGAGAATTATTGAGTAATGAATTAGAAGTATTGGGTTCTGCATAATTTCTTGCCGTGCTTCCCATAAGATTTTGATACTTGTCTCCTTAATTAAAGAACAAACTGTAATAATATCTGCTCTGTCTGACACTCAGGGTTCTCACTCAGGGTTTATATTCTTACAATGGATATGAAAGTTTTTGTAAAAACAGCAACCCAATCCTATATACTTAAAAGGATGTATAGTAATCGAGTGAAACGGTGTCAGGGACCTGGGCTCCATCACTGACTGTTTCCAAAAGGAATGTTGGATATCAGTTTCTTCATTTGTAAGGTAAGACATTGTAATGGGTTGTGACCTTGTAAGTTTTCCGAGTCTGTATTTATTACACAAAAGTTATAAATCCCTACCATGTATCTGGCATCCCAGCATCCACTCTCCGGGGCCCTTGGCCACCATGAAGGCATCTTCCAGTGAGGAGGGGAAGACCGTAATGGTGTCCTTTCTGTGATTCCGAGAGATCAGAGTTTGTCCGTGGAGGTAGATGGAGTGTATGTCAGCCATGCCACCCATGCCAACAAAATACCACTTGACCCTATCTTCAGCACACATGGTGAGATTTGGCAGATTTCCATACACATATCCATTTATTGCTGAAAATAAATGTATATTAATCCATGAGGCATGATAGATCAGTGCCACGTGATAAAAATTCTATGTATTTCCTTATTATATTAATATAAACTTCCCAATGTCAACATTGTTCTCACACATAATCTACAACATCTGATTTGTGTTTCATGGAAAAGGAGATTGTATGCATTTTGTATTGTGAGAAGTGGGGGGAGCACAAAGGCTTAAAGGCAAGAGGAAAAAAAACCTGAAAGGCAGGAAGCAGTGACAAAGGAAAATAATAGAGACTAAGTTCATGAAAGAAGAAAGCAAGGATAAAGGTGATGGATTATGAAGACATCATTTCTGAAAAAAACACTATGTTGGATAAAAACACATATTCATAAATATTTGGTCAATTATGTCTTTGTTATTCCATATTTATGACTTAAAGTTACATCTTTCTTATGTTTTTATCACCTATTTTTAATCAATATCAGACTTCAGAAAACAAACGTGGATCAAACTTGCTATCGGACTTAGGAAATGAGCAGGCTTTAGTAGTGATTTTCATTTGCATGTCAGCCAGTATACTCTCAGTGAAACGCTGAAAAATATAAACTCAATTAAACAAACTTAAACAAAGGGAAATGACTGAATATAATCATAGAAGTTAGATTTATAAGATATTATGTATGAGAAAGTTCTTTTTAATCTTACATTGCATACTCATGCTCTCCTCAAAACCGGGATCACTAGTATTGATTTTGCCAGATTCAGTAAACGCACGAATATTTTCATCACTATACCAGCTACTTCTTTCATCAGTTGTAGAAAACATCAGAAAATAAGACCTGTCAATATCTTTTTCAGTGTCTCCGTTCAGTGTCCCTGAAACAAAAAACACATTTCTTACTTTTCATGTAGACATTAATTAGAACCATTGTCAAAGATAAAACTGCTTTTACAATATACAGTTTTGTTAATTGTTAGGGCACATGAAAAAGGTAAATGTTTGCCATGTGTTTGTCAGTTTTTGTGACGTTTACAATAAACTTTAAAAACCATATAATATATATAAAGCCAAATTTAAAGAATCCATATTCATCTTTACTTCAAATCAGTAACGTTCTGCAGTACCTATCTGCATCTGATGACCATTATCGCGTGAGATTGTTCAAAGTCTCAAAATTCGTGCCCCCTCAAACGAAGGATAACTTGTTCATACCAATTCATTTATTCTTCTGTGTGTATATTCAACAAATGTTTATTGAATATTTGCAATTGTCAGGCACTATGGCAAGTGTTGGGTTCATAAAAGTGAACAAAACAGCTATCTACCCTTGCAGGGCATATAATCAAGGGTGGAATCCATCAATAAATAAGATACTAACTATAGTGTGTAAAGTTCTATAGTTGGGAATACTCAGTCTTTGGGAGTTGATTAATTGAATCTTGGGTATGGAAACCTCTGAAGGCAGTGACACCTCAGTTGATACTTAAAGGATGAGGAGTTTGCTGGGGTATACCTGCAGAGAAGATTCCAGTCAGCAATTAAGATAAAAGGAATTTGGATTTTATCATCAGAACAATTAGCAGTCATTAAAGGATTTTAAGCAAAGGAGTGACAGAATCAGAATCAGTCTCCCACCTCCACCTCGCAGACAGAAAGCCAAGTGGAGATCAGCTGAAAGGGGAAACACTTGAGACTGGAGGGCAGTTAAGAGGCTGTTGCTGGTATCTGGCAAAAGGATGGCAGTGGCCTGAACTAGGTTAGAGCTGAAGAAGAACTAGGTTAGAGCTCTTCATGGAGCTGAAGAGGAGTGAGCTGATCTAGTGTTGTGTAGGAAGTACAGGTAGCGGGATTTGATTGATGTATTTAGCAAGCAGTGAGGGAAAGGGCAGTGTCAGGAATGATACCCAGGGTTTTGTCTTCAGTGACTAATTGGAACATGCTGGAGCCATTCCCCAAGGCAGGGAACACAGAAGGAAGGGAGAGATTCAGGGCAGGAAAAAATGATGGGTTTTGGAATATGATGTATTTTCATATGGGTGTTTCAATGAAACACCCAAATAGAGATGTCAAGTTGCCAGGCCTGATCATCAGTAAACGAGTTTGAACCAAAGTTATAGATTTCAGATTCATTAACACACAGATGGAAACAAATGACTCAGAATGGATAAGATCACTCTGTGAGCTTAGAGTGAACAAAAGAGAAAAGTGCCTCGGACAGTGGGAATAAAATTGTTATAATATATATAAATATAACATATAAAAATATGATATATGAATTATTATCAGTCCCAAATATTTTACATCAGCCTTATATTTGAAACCATAGGGCATAAATCAACATAACTGTAAATGAGAATCAATCTTTCTTTCTTTCTTTCTCTTTCTTTCTTTCTCTTTTTCTTTCCTTCCTTTCTTCCTTTCCTTTCCTTTCCTTTCCTTTCCTTTCCTTTCCTTTCCTTT
>NW_022436944.1:18798449-18812027 GCF_009761245.1 Sapajus apella | reverse complement strand
TTCTTTCTTTCTTTTCTTTCTTTCTTTCCCTTTTTCTGTAGAGATGCAGTTTCACTACGTTGCCCAGGCTGGTCTCGAAATCCTTGCCTTAAGCAATCCTCTCACCCTGGCCTCCCAAAGTACTGGGATTAATGAGCCACTGAACACAACCACAGAACTCTTGATGGCAGCTCACATACTTGCCTTTGAGAATGCAAAGCATTAAGTTATCTTACTGTTTAAAAAGAAAAGGGGAAAGTTTGGAGATGTTCAGGCTAGATAGCCTAGATAGACTAGATAGTGTTTAAGTTAAATATAACAAACACTTATTCTTTATCTTGCCGTTATGCAATTGAGTTTCTTGCAAGTTTGAGAAGGGCAAAAAGCTCTTCCAAAATTGGTTTAAAAAGATATCTACCAAGGAATGTGATTTGTAACCATATTTGTGTTTACTATAGGAAACTGCAATTGTTAAAATATTTATTGTAAAGAACTGTTTGTTTACCTAAAATTTAAACTTTGATTGTCACAGGAAGTTAAATTAATTCATCTACTTCATAAAAATCAAGTGCTATCACTTTGTTGATCTTGTTTTAATGAACCAAATCAGAATTTTCCAAACTCCATATTCCCTTGCAAGTTGGAAACCTATCAGTAAAACTTCCTCTTGGCAAGAATTATTAATAAACTGATGATTCTAACTGATTTACCTTAAAACATAAACATAAAAACATAATCTTAAAACAAAAAAAAAACATAAACAATACAACAGGCCTTCCTTTTGCAGGCCTGTCGTATTATCAGGATACATAGCACCTAGAAAACATATTCTGCACTGTGGCAATAAGTTTGAATGAAGATGGCTGAAGTGAAGTTTATTGGGTTGGACTACCATCTAGTGATCAACCTACATTGCTGGTTGAACTAAGGGTTGGACTTGAGATCGCCATCTAGTGCTCAGAGTTCAAGATGGCAAGTTTTCATTCTTGACTGGAAAATCAAATTTAAGGCAGGAAAATGGAGCACCTTGGATAGTAAAATTCCTCTAGGAGAGCAAAGGACAACCTACGCATTCCGGTTTACTCTTTTACTGCAATGAGATTTTTAAAAAAACTTACCTCTTTTACAAGTCAGAATTGGTCCAATAAGTCCTGAAGGCACATCTTTTACAGTGTCTACATGGGAGTGGTAAATCCTTGTTACACAATTACTGTCATTGGGGCCAGGTCCCTGCTTTTCTTCTACATACCACTTGTAGGTATATTGTTTCCCTGGCTCTAGATAGTCATCTTCCTTTTGCAGGCCTGTCGTATTATCAGGATACAGAGCACCTAGAAAACATATTCTGCACTGTGGTTACAGTAAATATTGGATAACACTATTTTGAATGTGACTCAGGCTTCCTCCATTAAGCTATGAATGTATGGTAATTTGTATTTCTAAAAAAGTGCGCATTTCTCCCCACCATTTCCCAAATCCCTACCTCCCTAAATCCCCCTTAGTTGGCTTCTACCTGAATGCTCAGCTTGGCTGCAGTTTTTAAACCAAATTGGAATGAGGCAGGCAGTATATTAACAGACCATCATCACTTTTACTGATGGATCCAACAAATATTTATTTTACACCTACCATGTGCCTAGACCCCAGATGCAGAGGTAACTTCTGGATTCCCGAGTTGCCCTCCATGTTTTCTTCATTGCTAGTCAGACTTGGGACCCAGGGCACCCAAGGGTGTCCCTGTTACTTCCAAGTAGCCCACTGCCAAGGTGGCCTTTGGCATTACTCTGAACTATTACCCCCGTTCTGACTTTGGACGCTTGTGCTCTTTTCTTTCTTCTTCTCTGGCTAAAATTTTGCCTCAGATCCTTACCCCTTGTGGCTGGGATCCTGCTAACTATGGAAAAAATTCCTTTATTCAATAAAAGACTTTGAAGCATGAGCAACCTCCAATTCTTTATTCATCTTTTTGGACCCTCCTGTTCCACACTGAACATGAAGAGATTATGACTGACTGACTTCTGTACTTTCTTCCTGCCCAGCGGCCCATCTGTAGCTGCTTCCAGGCATGGTCTGGTTTCTTGAGTCTATTTCAGTCCAGAGGATTAATTCAAGGCCTGTTTCTAGTTCTTTATGCCTCTCTGAGGGAATCATCAAACCTCAGTCTAAGTTCTGAGAGTTGATTAAAAAATAAACAAATAAACTCTTGTTAACATTTTTCACATTATATGTCTATAATATAAACTATTTTTTCTCTTATTATTTTTTCATAGAATATATTTAAAGAGCAATAATCATTGCGAGATGGTTATATAACATGGCAAAATGATGATGATAGGTGAATGAAATGGCATATGGGATTTCCACAGCCCTGCATTACCATAGAGCCTCTGTCGGAAGAAGCACTCGTTCTATAGGTGGTACTCTTAACGAGTTGGCCTAAAGTTCCAATTTTCTAAAGATTTATGCCAGGCCTTTTAAAAAAACGTATTTCAAACATTGTGAAAAATATCTATGTTCTACTAAAGACAAGTCCAAACTCTCTTTTCCTAGCTTTTCTTGCCGTCTCCCAAAAACTCACAAAACCCCATTTGTTGGCTTTCTCTTCCCTTCCTTTTTTTCAAAATTCAGATGTATCTGTGACTGTAGATGAGTATGAGAAAAGATTTTGTCTAGAAAGTAGCGATTTCTCTTGACACTTATATCTTCCCAGAGGGTGATCCTCATCTACTAGGAAATGGAAATGAGGTGGGGGCAGTATAGGATTTCTGCCAGCCTAACATTTAGCTCATAAGTGTTTCCTACAAAACAAAACAAAACAAAAATGCCTTTTTTTTTCTTATCTGGTGAGGAAAAAGTGTTTTATTTCCTCAGAATTGCATAAGGGCTGTTACTCAATTAAGATGAGAAACTGAAAAAGGACTGTCTTGGGTATAAACATTAAACATCGGAAGTAGCGTCTGCATCACCTTAAACACAGTGTAGCTCATAATGCTGACCGGTCCATGATCACCTGGTTTTTTCTAATGTGATGTGCTCATACTCCCCGTAAGCAAAACTCATGAATGTCAGGAAAGAGGATCTGCTTACCTTCACTTTCTTTGGAGTAGGTGAGTCCATGAGGATGAAAACTATAAGGTCTTGAAGCATTATTTTTTGCATGTACATAAATGAAGTCTCCAGTCTCTGCCTTAATCATTGGACCTAAAAATCCCAACCACGATGGTTTTTCAATGATCCTTTGAAATGTATTATCAGTATATTGAAAATACAAAGCCTTTTTATAAATAAAGCTCTTTCTCCCTTGACCTCCTTTTAGAAATTCTCTATAAACAAACAAAAAAGATGGAATTTTAAACAATTTTGACTGGAAAGAAACAAAATGTTAAACAAATTAAAATGAGAAGTCAGAAGCTCCACAGCTAATTTTGGCAGATAAAACCTGGAGGCAAGAGAATATGTGAAGGGAGTCAAAACTAGGTGTAATTGGTGAGAAGAATGTTGAAATACTGAATGAAGAAATCAAATACAAATGTAGTAAGTAAAACTTGTGGCATTTTTGTTTAAAAGACATACCAAATTCTTTAAACTGAACTGCAAATAGGTTTCTAACCCCACTTTAAAGTTACTTTAGCATTCAAGTAGTAGATCAATTCCCATGATATAGGACTGTTGACACATTTAAATGGATTTGTGGATTTATTGGTAGCATTAGGGTGTTTTGCCCCTAAACCATGATAAATAAGAACCCCACTCATGTCCTCTATATTTTCCTCTCTCAAATATCTGAAGAGAAAAATTAAGAAAATGGCTTCACACATATCAAAAGGAAAGTGTTTTATACCTTATCATGTGAACAAAAGTAATGATAAATAGAATTAGCTATGATCTGCAAAATAATGTGTCAGGAGGGCAAAAGTGGCAATAATTACAGGAAAGAGCAATTTTGGATTTGTATTTCTACCTCTTTTCCATACCATATTTAAGCTAAACAAATGAAGTGGTTCTAATGGATATGTGCCCTGAAAGTGGCAATCATGAGAAAGTCTTCATCAGCATTTCATCAATGATCAACAATTACCAACTTTTGCTTTAGATAGTAACTTTTTAAATGCAAAGGATTACTTACCGGTCTTCAGAAAAAGGCTTTCCATTGAGCATATTTTTACCAGAAGGAGCATAGTTCCAAATGATTTCTTTAATGCCTATGTAGTAGTGCCTATCTATTGCCCAACCTGGAGAACTAGTAACAAACAGAAAAGTCAAGGGTAAAAGCATCCTCATTTTCAAATTCTGAGCCTGGAGAAGCTAACTGAGTAAGGCTTGCCTATCTTTTATAATCAGGCTTTCGTCTTTCATTTGTGTTTATTTGCATACATCAAGTTACACAAGAGCTCATTATCTGTCTTAATTAACATATATATCACTTGCATTCCAAGTGGTTTTGGATTTCATTGTCAAGTGAGGTGAAATGTTGCACAACACACTGGATCATTAGGCTGCCCATCATCCATTGTCCTTTGATATATTATCTGTTCCTAAATTATAGAAATATTCTTCTGCCTAGTCTCCAGTCTCCACTTTCTTACTATTTAGTCCATTCTATGTACCATTCCCAGAAAATTCTTGAAATGCTACCTTTATCAAGTTTTTCTACTGGATGATAATTTAAAATTTCTTGACATTTAAGACTTTCATTAAGTTATTCTCAAATTTCTTAGCATTTAAGGCTATTCACATAATCTAGGCCCCAATCTGGTATCTCTGATACTCCAAATTTGTTCTCAAAATTCACTTACGGGATCCCTTCCTTTTGGGGAGTTGTCTTACTAGGAACACAGTGTGAGGCAGGAAAGAATGCAGAAAACCTGGAATCAGACAGCCTGAGTTTGACCCTTAGCTCTGCAACTTTTCAGCAATGTGTAATTAGGTGACTTCATTTCTTCAGTTATAAAACAATAATATTACTTGCCCAGTTAGGAAGTTGTGTAAATTCAATGACAGCCATCTCGTGGAGGGCCTTGGGTGCATAGTCAACATTTAACAAGTGTTATTTACAATAACAAGGAAATAACTTCCTTGTTATTTACAAGGAAGCTGGTGCATAGTCAACATTTAACAGGTGTTATTTACAATACTTCCTTTTCATGTTTTTGTTATAATATGCTTTCTGAACTTATCTTATTTGTGCCCATTTCCCAGCCTGATCTTCCCTCCCTCAGCCTCTCTTTTTTTTGGCTAATCCAAAATTTTCCCATTCTCATTCTTTAAGATTCAACTGAGGTGAAGGGGAGGAAGGCAGCAAATCACACTGCCATGTGTGTACCTATGCAACAGTCTTGCATGTTCTTCACACGTATCCCAAAACCTAAAATGCAATTTAAAAAAAACCAACAAAATAAATAAATAAATAAAACAAAAAACACAACAAAAAAAAGATTCAACTGAAGCTTCACCTTCTCAGTGAAGACTTCCCTGATCATTTCAGCTCACAAACATGCCCCTCTCTGAATTCACCAGCTGTAACACAGACTGCCAACCAACTACATCCTGCTTCAGATTACTGCTTAAATGTCCATGTGGTATTTACTTTACTCCAATAGGTTGTAACTCCTATAGATTAGGAAGGATTTATTCTATTTCCTGGAGATATCAAGAAATGTTACATTTAAAGGTTACATTTATTGAACAAATAGAGTGCCTTGGCAGAGGCTACAATAAGTAAGGAAAGAGCAGGAGTGTTTATAAGCCCAAGTTGATCTGATCTGGGTATCATCATGTATTGTAATATCTATTACTATTAGGTATTGTTTGAGATTTTAGAATTAGAAAGCTACATTGTGTTTCAAAAGTTAGGCTCTGATTTAGGTTCAGAAACCCATGGTTAGAAATATTAAGGTAGCACAATCATATGGTATATGAGTAAGCTCTACTCTTTGATAGCACAACAGGGTGACTATAGTCAATAGTAACAACTATGCATAAAATAACACAAAGAATGTAATTGGATTGTTTGAAACTCAATGGATAAATGCTTGAAGGGATGGATACCCCATTCTTCATGATATGTTTATTTCAGATTCTGTGCCTGTATCAAAACATTCTATGTACCCCATAAATACATACACCTACTATATACCCACAAAATTGTTTAAAAATTTAAAAAGAATATGGTGTGTATCATTCTGTAGTTTGCTTTTATTCATCAACTATGTGTCTTAGATGTCTTTTATGTCAACTCTTAGAAGTCTAGTTCTTTCATTTTAACTGCAGCATAGCTTTTCCTATTTTCAATATAAAAATATAATTAATATAAAAATTAATATAAAATTACTATAATTTATTATTAATTATAAAAATATACTATAATTTATTTGTTTATTTAGACAGAGTTTTGTTCTGTTACCCAAGCTGGAATACAGTGGTGCAATCTCAGCTCACTGCAACCTCTGCCTCCTGGGTTCAAGTGATTCGTGTGCCTCAGGTTCCAAGTAGCTGAGATTACAGGTGTGTGCAATCACACCAGGCTAATTTTTGTGTTTTTAATAGAGACAGTGTTTCACCGTGTTGATTAGGCTGGTTTCAAACTCCTGGCCTCAACTAATCCGCCTGCCTAGGCCTCCTAAAGTGGTGGGATTACAGACTTTAGCCACCACACCCAACTTGTTTTCCAAAACACACAAAAATCAAAGTATATTTTTCCCATGAG
Organism: Sapajus apella; assembly: GCF_009761245.1. NCBI lineage: Eukaryota > Metazoa > Chordata > Mammalia > Primates > Cebidae > Sapajus > Sapajus apella. The sequence goes on along the minus strand of NW_022436944.1, from coordinate 18,805,342 downwards.
TATATATAGATATCTATACATATTTAAGAAAATGCCACATACCCCAAACCTCAATACTCCAAAAAGTGTTGGAGTATTGGATGAAGTATTATATTAAAATATAAATGTAGCAAGTAATATATGTGGCATTTTGGTTTAAAAGACATACTAAATTCTTTGGGTTGAACCATATATATGTTTCTAGCCTCACTTTAAGGTTACTTTAGCTCTCAAGGAGTAGATCACGTTCCATGACTTAGGATTGTTTACACAGTAAATTGCATGAACAGCCCAGGCTTTGGCAGATTTTAAGTCACCTGCAGATCTTGAAAGGAATTCAGAAAAGCTGGGTCTCCTGGAGGGACCTTGGCACTGGGAGAAACCATCCACAGGAGAATCAAGAGAAGAGATTCACATCCCACACATTTTGGGAAACAGTGGAAAGGGCTGGCAAGAAGAGCCCAGCCAAACACAACGTGTCACAGAAAAAGATTATACATGGGCTCTCTGCCTCAAGGAAGAAACTCAACTGGGTTTGAGTAGTTGGAAGCTACAGGCCCACAAATTTAGCTCTGTATATGGAAGAACCTCAAAATCTTCCCTGTCGCTGTGGCCTGAACTAGCAGCTGTAAAAGGACCTACCCACCAGGTAGGAATGGAATTCCTTAAATGGGCTTTCAAAGACCCCTTCCTCCCAGAATTTTATGACTTCTTCCTCATTCTCATAGGAACATTAATTTTACTCCAGAATGTAGATAACAGAGGATTGATTCAGTTAGCATATTTTTTCTGCAGAAGGTACCCCGAAAAGTTTAAAAAAGTCTTGTATATCCAATTCAAGTAGATCTACCCCCAGTTCAACTCCACCGTTTACTACCTGACCCAGAGTCCTGTCATCTGTAACACAGGGCAATAATAATTAAAGTTCAGGGCTCCTGTGAGCACCTAGCCTCTACTTTGACACAGAGCAGGCACATGGAGAAGTCGGCTCTCGGCTCCGGGAAAATGAAAAAGGTAGAGCATGGTATTGGTAAATATTTCTTGTCTTGGTTCTTCTCAACAGATTACTAGGAAAGTTGGCTGCTATTTTTTTTTTTTCTCTTGGTTGAAGGGTGAAGGGTCAAGCACTCTTTCTTAGGTCAAGTGATTGCTTGTCAAGATGAAATACTTGTTGCAGTCCTTTCTGTCCCTCCCTGCATAGGCCTAAGCAGATCAGTCTTTTGATACAGCAGTGTTTAAAGTTGGTCACGATCATTTGACTATATTCTTGGTTATAGCTCAAGAACATAACTCACTTTATTTAAGTTTACTTAGCTAAACTTTGTTGAATTTAGCCTGAGGCTAAATACCTTGGGGGAAATTTAGATTCCTTCCTGGTTTTTCCCTTCTAGAACTGTAAGTAAATTTAAGAAATAAATAGAGCAAATAAAAATGTACATAAGGGACTAGTGATAATAGCATCTTATGTTTGTAAAAACTTTGCAATATGGAAAATATTTTATAAATAAAAATTACCTTATGTAATTTTCCCAACAGTTTCCCCCTTAACCCCACCCCTTCCTTATACCTGTTTTGTAGATAAGAGATCAAAACCTCAAAAGGTCAAGTAACTTACTGTAGAATGCACATTTCCAAATTGGAATTTGGATTATTGGATTCCAAATCAAATTTTCTATTCCTTTCATGCTACCTGTAATAGAATTGGCTTTACTAGTTTAAGTGTGTAGACTTCTATATTATCTATAAATGCTCAGTTTTTCTCAGAATATATGGCTACAATTATATCTTCCAACAAGGCTGATAGATTAGACATAAATGATGTTGGGGCAAGACGGGGAGTTTGAAGACGGTGTGGAGGATGTCAGTCACCGGTAGAGCCATTTCTATTCTTTGTCTTACTTCCACCATTAACCACCATTTGTTGAAAGTCAGCTCTCCCTTAGCCCCTTTGTAAATACTAGCTCTAATTGTGCCAGCAACCCTGAAAGGGAAGCTTATTAAGCACTCTTTTATAGATAAGAAAACTGGAACTTGGCGTTTTTAAACAACTAGCCAAAACGATAAAATGTTATTGCCAGAATTTAAACCAGGGCCCTAAGGCCTGGTGAATGCTCTACTATTAAACTCCTTGCCTTGTAATCAAAGTTATTCCATAAAAAACTATCAACCAGGTAAAAAAAAAAAAACATAAATAAGTAGAGCAGCTAACAGCTGGGACAGAAAGCTCCTCTTCAACTGGAGCTCTGAGTCCTTCACAGTTTAAGGCTATGCACATCACAAGCTTTTGCAATATGGGGTAGACTACACAAGGGGCTTGAGGCCTACAAAGCAAGGAATAGAAGGGAATAGTGGGAAGATACGGAAGAACAATAAGAAAGAAAAAAGCAGCCCCCGACATCCAGGAGCTGTCCTGGTACTAGTAGCTAAGTTTTGCCCAACTAAGAGCTGCCCTGGCACTCACAGCTAGGCCCTGGTGTCCTCTGCCTGGGCATAAACCATTTCCCAGAACGTCAACATCAGACAGCACCACTCTGTGACCTTGATGGAGCCAGAAAAAAACAATACCACTCCAGAAAAATGCCTGAATATTGTTAATGAAAAGAGTCAAACTCTAAAATATTTGAAAACATTTATTCTGAGCCATGAGTGACCATGGCCCATGGCACAGCCCTTGGGAAGTCCTGAGAACACATGCCCAAGTTAGGGTGCAGCTTGGTTTTATACCATTTTATGAAGGCATGAGACATCAATCAAATACATTTAAGAAATACATTGTTTTGGACAGAAAGGTAGGACAACTGGAAATGGGGGTTTCCAGGCTATAAGTAAATTTAAACATTTTCTGGTTGACAATTGGTTGAGTTTGTCTAAAGACCTGGGATCAACAGAAAGACATGCCTGGGATAAGATAAAGAATTGTGGAGACCCAAGTTCTTATTTGCAAAGGAAGCCTTTAGGTATTAGGCTTCAGAGATAACAGATTGTAAAATGTTTCTTATCAGACTTAAAGTCTGTGTTGATATTAGTGCTGAGAGGTATAATGAAGCATGTCCACCCCCCAGCTGCCCGTCAAGACCTGAAACAGTTTCCAGGTAAAATTTTAAAAGATCCCTGGCTAAGGAGGAAGTCCTTTCAGATGGTTGGTGGTGGGGGTGGGGGGCTTACAATTTTATTTTTGGTTTATAATATACATGAGAAATATCAACATTGTCCAAATCTCATAAATAACCATGCATTCCCTGACTACATTTTATGGCTCTAGCTTTGTTTTATTCTCTACCAAGTATAGCTTTAGCTTTGTTTCATACTTTTTAAGTTCAAGTAATCTTCCTACCTCAGCCTTCCAAGTAGCTGAGAATACAAACATGTACCACCACACTCAGCTAACTTTTTTTGTAGAGACAAGGTCTTGTTGTGTTGCCCAGGCTGACTGTGAACTCCTTACTTCAAGTGAACCTCCTGCCTTGGTCTCCCAAAGCGCTGAATGTGTTTCTATTGAAAACATCTACAGTATGTCGTAATCACAACTTTTTAGCACACTGTTAGCTTTAAAAGAAAAATATAGGTTGACTGCAAAAATTTATTTGCGATTCATCATTTGGACCTCAGAATGACTTTTTTCCATTGAAGCAATGTTGCAAGTGGTGGTGAATTTCATTTTTGCCTTCCCAATGCCATAGTAAATCCAAATGTAGATAAAATAACGAAAGATAATTGCTATTAAAAAATATCCATTTAAAAAGAATCCATTGGAAACTGGAAGCAAATCAAATTATTGTGTTAGGATTTTATCTTGAGAAATGAAAACAGTAAAAAAAAGCTTATTTTATCTTATGTTAAATCTTACTGTTTAAAATTTATTAAAAATGGCAGTTATTGTGGCTCAAACTAATATTTAAAACAATTTTGGTTAGGTTTGTAAGTCTTTGCCAAATCTTAGAATGAACCAAGAATGAGCAATCCAAAATGTTTGGATTTGAATGTTACAATTTTTGTTGACAAAGCTGTAAGAGAGCACAATATCAAGTCTTTTATTTCACTGTTGATTTTTGCAGTACCTTTACAAATAGGGTCATTTTGCCTAAATATTAGAGGGCACTTCACTTTTTCCAAAGGCATCTCTTAATCTATGCTATTCAAATCATTCTTTTGATACACATAAACTGTCATTACCCTCTTTGCTTTGCTCTCTTTCAAATGTTTACCAGATTACTGTCAAATATTTATGTGTGATTCATGTAGTTCTTCATCACATCCAGTCACTTTTAAATTCTGCAGTTTGCATTTAAGTGGCATTCTGTTTGCTCCATGAGAGCAACAAATATATTCACACAATTAATATGGAAATATATTTGTATCACATGGGAAGAAATGTTTAAATGGAGACTATCATAAGTGGTCACTTCTAATGCTCTGGAAAATCTTACCCGACAAGAAACCCAAGCAGCACTCAGGGGATTGAAGGAACTCACTTTATTACACTGGTGGGCCCAGAAGTGTTCGCACCCAAAAGTCTGGACCCCGGCTTAGAACAGTTTACAGTTTTTATAGGTAGGGGGTAGGGGAAGTAACTCAGAGCTTTAGACCACACAGCAGGTTTTAGACAACGTGGCAGTTTCTCTCAAGGGTTTTCCAGTTAGTAAGCAATAAACTGATGTACAGAAGCAAGAAGAGGCAGTTACTAACAAAAATAGGGGCAGTTTTAAAATAGGGACGGTTGCTGACTACATGCTGACAAAATAGGCTTGATGTTTGTAGATATTTTTCAGTGGCTGGGCTCTGTAGAGTTAGATATTTACTGTAGTCTTTTGCAGTCTGGGCTTGTTTGTACCTGTTCTTGGGAAGGTTTTTCAAGTATTTGAAGGGATTGGGTGTTGTGATCTAACTGTGTCAGCGTTAGGGAGCACCCCAAGCTTCGTAATGCTGTGGTTCTTGCAGGCTTGTAGAGAAACTGCCTTGGTGGTCTTGAATAAGATCGGGAAAAATTCCCTGGATTACCAAGCAGAGACTCTTGGTCTCTTCCCTTACTTTCTTCCAAACAAATGGAATCTCTCTCTGTACTGAGCTTCCTAGAGCTAGAAGTAGGATGACACAAGGACCTTTGTATTTAGCACTACTGGGGCTGTGCTGAGTCAGACCTGAAACCAGTACAGCACTGGATGTAGCCCCAGGCTCACTGTAACTACTACCTGGCTACTGCTTATGTTCACTTAAGACTTCTAGGGCTCTACAAGCAGCAGGCAGTGAGGCCAACCAGGCTTGTGTCCTTCCCTTCAGAGTGGCAAGTTCCCCCAGACCCTGGGCGAGTCCAGAGATCCTGTCTGAGAAGCAGGAATGCAAGTTAAAAACCTTAGAAATCTACCTGGTACTTTTTCTGTTGCAGCTAAGCTGGCACTCAAACACTGACACAAAGTCCTTTCCACTCTTTCTTCCTCTTCCACAGGCAGAGGAGCCTCTCCCTATGGCCACCACCATCATAAGCCCTTGCAGACTACTGCCAGGCTACTAATGATGTTCATTTAAGGTCCAAGGGCTCTTCTGTCAACTTATGGTGAATGCTGCCAGGCCTGGGTCTCAGCATAGTGGGCTCCCCTCTGGGCCAGGGTAGATCCAGAAATGCCACCCAAGTGTCAAGGCCTAGAGCTGGGGACTCCAAGAGCCTTCTTGGTGCTCTACTTTACTGTCATTGAGCTGGTACCTAACATGCAAGACAAAGCTCCCTTTAGTTTTCTTTCTGCTTTTCTCAAGCAGGAGTCTTTCATCTTAGCCACTATCTGGGAATGTGCTGGGTCTCACTTGAAGCCAGCACATCTCAGAGTCTCACTCAAGGTGCATGGTGTCTTCCTGGTGGTTATTCAGGGCCTGAGGGCTCTTTAGTCAGCAGGTAATAAATCCTGGCAGGACTGGGTCCTTATCCTCAAGGCAGCTGGTTCCCTTTTTGCCCAAGGTGTGTCTAGACACATCATCCTGGAGCTGGGGCCTGAAATGGGGGCCTCATGACTCTTCCCAGTGCCCTATCCTACTGTGGCTGAGCTGGTATCCAAGATATAAGACAAAGTCTACTTTACTCCTCTCTCCTCTCCTTAAGCAGAAGAAAGGAGTTACTTTCATTGCTGCAAGCTGTGCTGCTTGAAGTTGGGGGAGGGGTGGCACCATCATTCCCTTAGCCACCCTGACTGGTGTCTCACTAGGCTACGTGCTGCCCAAGTCCACTGGCTTCCAGCTCAACACAGCACTACTACTTGCCTAGGAGTTGCAATCCTTGTAGCCTAGACTGCCTTTCATTTATTTGGGATCCCAGAGCACTTTATCCCATGGTGGCAAGGCCTGCCCAAACTCAAGTTCCGACCACTGGGATGGGCAATTCCCTTTGGGTAGGGGTAGTCTAAATGCTTCCTCCATGGGTGGGCATCAGTTGAGTTCAGATCGATTTTCTTTTCTGCCATGACAAGGCAGCACTGAGTTCAATACGAAGTCCCATAATGACTGTGTTGTGCCTCCCTCAAGTGCACAGACTCTCTCCCGACAACGTGGCTGTTGCTGGGGATGTGGGAGGGGTGGTGTCAGTGATTCAAGACCGTTCTTCCTACCATCTTCAATGCCTCTTTCAGCAATATAAAATTAAAACCAGGTACTGTAAGTATTCACCAAATCTTTGCTTCTTATGAAGGTGCTTTTTGTGTAGATAGTTGTTAAATTTGGTGTTCCTGCAGTGGATGGAGGAGATGATTGGTGGGGGCTTCTATTTGGCCATCTTGCTTCGCTCCTCTGCAAAAGCCGTTTTAGCAGCCAAATCTCCAGTCTTAATTTACATATATTTTATTCATTTTGCATTTTAAAGACTCTTCTTTTGTCCATTTCTCCACTTTTTAGTTTGAAATTTCAAAATACAGAAAAGTTTAAAAAAAAAAAAA
>NW_022436944.1:18731627-18798349 GCF_009761245.1 Sapajus apella | reverse complement strand
CACTTCTAATACTTCAGCATGCATTTGGATAAGGACATTCTCGAACATCACCACAACCTTGATACCAAAAACTGTCTAATACATAGTACATAGTCAAACTTCACCAATTATTTCAATACTGTCCTTGTTCTTTATATCTTCTTTTCTTCTGATCCGGAAACCAGTCAAGTAACATGTTTGCATTTAGTCATCATATCTCTTTAGTCTTCTTCTAGAAGAGTCTTCTTGAATTTTTGGTCTTTTATTAGACTTACATTTTTGAAGAGCACAACTAGCTGTCTGTGAAAAGCTGCACAATTTCACAAAATCAGATTTGGTCTGATTGTTTCAGCATTATTAGATTCAGGCTAAATAGTGTTTGATAAGAATACTACATAGGTAATATTGTGTTCTTCCTTTCCTATTGTATCACATTAGGAGGCTTGTAAAATTAGTGCACACCTTTATTGGTGATGTTACAAATCTTAGTTTGGGTTTCCTAAAAAGCAGACCCTGAGACAAGGATTTGGGTACAATTAGTTTTTTTGGGACATGATTCCAGGATGCACAATGAGAAAGTAGGAAAGTGAGAGAGGGAATAGAGAAAAGCCAGTAAGTGGGTTACTACTAGAGGTCAGTGGTGCTCAGTTGGACTGGGGATTCTGAGTGACTGAGTAATACCACCCTCATAATCATCCTACTGAAAGGCAAGGGTGTTATGGAATTTGTCTACCAACTCTCGTTGTTTGAAGGTCACATACTTCTATACTCAGAGAATATCTTTAGGTAGAGAGATGCGTCAAGTCATCTGCCTGTTCTGAAGCTGTCTGCAGAAGCCCTGTGTGGTGGACCAAAGGGTCCTGACAGTGTTGCCACACTCAACTTGGTGGCTTGAAGAAGATGGTATCTGCCAGAGCTCTTCATTATAAAGATATCTTTCCCCTTTTGTAATTTATAAGTAACCTCAAAGGTAAGATTTTGAGATCAAGTGGATATCTTAATACTCAAGCACATTTTCACTTGATGTTAGTATTATTCATTCATAACTCCTTAATACAATGGATCAAATCCTATTTCTGATCCCTGAGCTCCAAAAACGTATAGTTAATGAAGTTTAACCTCACCTGAGCTCCTGATGCCTTTGAATCTTCCCCTCTGGCTATCCTCTTAGGTCTTTCAGTTCAAAGGAACTCATCCCTTGAGTTTTTCTAGTGTTACAGAATCTGACCCAAGATACCAGGAACTGCCTCCATGATTCTTGTAAATGTTTTCCTTTCAATCTCTCTGTTCCTATGCCTACAGCTGGGCCTATCTTTGCCAAACTAGATAAAAGGAAAGGTCTAGAATTCAGAGGCAGAACAAAGAGATTTACCTTCTCATATTCAAGAACACTAAGAGGCTCTCAGGAATTTTTCAGCTCAAAAGAAGATGAAGGACTCCTCCATGGCAGGCAGTGTTTGTATTTACTAGAGTTCCCATCATGGTAGACTTGATGGATTTTCTAGAACATCAGGACTCAGCCAATATATTCGAGCCTGCCTTCTGAGATAGAAGCTCCCATGCCCCATTCATTTCTCAGGCTCCTCATTTCTAGGGTTCTTTTTGTTGCAGCTAAGCTGGCACTCAAACACTGACGCAAAGTCCTTTCCACTCTTCCTTCCTCTTCCACAGGCAGAGGAGCCTCTCCCTATTCATTTTCCAGGCTCCTCATTTCTAGGTTCTTTTTTTTTTCCCTAGATCCCTCAGGAATAGCTTCATCTAGATGCCCTGAGGCCAAGAAAACTCCTTCAGTTCCCATTTAGCAGGGTTACGTGTCCTTGGTCTGCAGAGGAAATTCCAGCTCCCAGCCCAAGGAAACCTAAACAAGCTCCAACTACCAATGAGTGCTTTCTGTTATATCCATTCTAGGTATAGTGTTTCTGGAAGTGGAGAAACAGAATTACACTGAAGATAAAAGGGAGTTGGGGAGGCCCAGAAGCTGTATTGAGTTGATCTGTAAGGATTTCAGGGTCCAAAGTTTGTCTATACACACAAGTGAGTTCTTCTTAACATGTTTAGAATCACTCAACTATATTAGTCTTAGTGCCTAGAGTGGTAGGTTATGAACTCTAGGGCTCTCAGAGATACTTAAACTTCTGAGGGCAAATGGAGGAGGACCACATTCTGGGCTGTACAGAGATTATTTACTAATTTTGGAGAATATGATAAAGGCCCCAAGACCTCAGTATTAATATCAGCTCTTGGGCTGTTGTAATTGAGGCTTTTTGTGAACTCGAATTCCTCAAGATTCCTCCAATAAGACCTTTTATATAAAATCCAGAACTTACTGTTAAAGACCCAGCAATAGCCAGAGTGACACTGTACTCTGCCTTGGTGAACATAGCTCATCTCCTGGAAAGTACTCTATTCTCTTCTGTATTATGTATCACCTGTACTTCTAACCCTAAATAATATATTATTTATTTTTGAAGAAACAAGAATACCAAGTAACATGGTTTGGATCTGTGTCCCTACCAAAATCTCATATTGCAATGTAATCCCCAATATTAGGAGTGCAGCCTGGTGGGAGTTGATTGGATTGTGGAAGCAGATTTCTCATGAATGGTTTAGTACCATTTCCTTGGTACTGTCCTTGTGATAGTGAGTGAGTTCTTGCAAGATCTGGTCATTTAAAAATGTGTGGAACCTCTCTCATCTCTCTTTTGCTCCTGGTCTTGCCATGTGAAGTGCCTGCTCCCCCTCTGCCTTCTGGCATGATTGTAAGTTTCCTGAGGTCTCCCCAGTAGCTGAGTAGATGTCAACATTATGCTTCCTGTACAACCTGCAGAAACATGAGACAATTAAACCACTTTTCTTTATAAATTGCCCAGTCTCGGGTATTTCTTCATAGCAATGTGAGAATGTACTAATACAGAAAGCATAACCTACTCTCAATCAATTTAGAAGTTTATTTTGCCAAGGTTGAGGTATGCCTGGGAAATCAGTCTATGTCTTTCTCCAAAGATTATTTTGAAGGATTCAATATTTAAAGGGGAAAAGAAGGCTGGAGGGGAAAAAGGAAGGGTATGGTCACGATACTGAATCCACATGTTTCAAGAGAAAAGAAGCAGATAGGGAATAGTCAATTATGTATTCATCTCATGCTCAGTAAATTAGCACTTTACATAGGATAAGGTGAACACAGAACAGCTACCTGTGAAGATATTTAACCTTTTGTCTGTAGCTGTCTACTTAGGAACAAAAGGAAAGGCAGCTTCCTGCTTGACTCAGCTTTCAGCTTTTTTCCTTTTGGCATAGTGAATTAAAGTCCCAGGTTTTTATTTTCCTTTTACAACTATTTGTGAGAAAAGGGTAACTGTGCTAATGTTAGATGAAGGTGCCTGGGAGAAGACCAGCTGAGGTGTTTTTAAGTCACAGTTTTGTTTCAGCTACCTGAAGTTTTAAGAGTCAAGGAAAGTCAGGAGTGACTTCTGCTAAACACAGGGCTTATCAGAGTCAAAGAAGCCAGCAAGCCTGTGGTTTGGACCAGGTACTAAATGTTTGATAAGAGTATGCCAGGTGTAATGAGCTACTGTTTATTCCCCTTTAAAGCTCTCATGGCCTAACTCCAGCTCTCAGGTGTAGGCCAAGAGAAGCACTTCTGTGTAGCAAAATGAGTGTTCTTAGCTGATCCAGAGAAAAGTGGAAGGGAAAGCAGGAACACCTTCAGCACAAAGTTAAATCAAGTCAAGTCAAGATGAGACTCTCACCCAGGTATCCTTTCCTGAAGTTAAAAGAAATGTTTCATCTGATACATAAAGGAAAAGAAAAGAGAAAAGAAAAGAAAAGAAATGTATGTTGGCAGCAGAGATCTTGCTGATGAATACCCTTGGCATAGCTGACTCTCAGGTCACACTGCTCCTGTGGATTGGTTGCTCTACAACTGCTGAACGGCTGTCACCCTGGGACACTCTTTCCTGGGCAGTCCTCTTACCTCTCTCCTGTGCCCTATCTCCTGTTTCCTAAATCTCATTTCTTCTGTTCTTGGAAAAAAAGGAATCTCTCATTTTGGTGGGGTACATTCTCCAGTGGCTTCTTGGGAGGGAGAGTTTTTGAGAATTTACTCATTTAAAAATATGGAAATCACAGAAATAATTTTCTTCAGAATTCTAAAGGCGTTGACAATCTTAATCATATTTAGCTGTTCAGAAATCTAAAATAAATATCATTCCCTACACTTCCTTTGTGACTTTTGCTTTTTCTCTTGGAGGCTTGTAACTATATTACCTCCAGGTTTTAAAATGATGAAATGTGCCTTCTAATCCTATGTTCTTTCTTTCAAGAAATTCCAATTACTTCGGATTGGACTACATAGACTGACTGGCTTTCTAATTTTCTTAGCTTTTTTCTCCATTAAAAAAACTCTGATTCTTATTGCTTTAGTCTCTGGATGATTGCTTGACTTCATTTTGCAGATTTTCTGCTGAGCTTCTCCTTTATGCTATCTTATTTTTAAATCTCAAGAATTATTTTTGTGTTGTTCTATGAATGGGTTTTTATTAATAGCATTCTCATATTGCTTCATGAACAGATAATAATGTTTTACTCTTCTAAGAGTATTGATAACAGTTTTTAAAAAGTTTTCGTCTCTCCAAGATTGTTTCATCCAAACTGATCTTTTAAAAAATGTGTTTGTTCTTTTTTTTAAAACCATACTAAGAGTCAATAAAATAAGAAGTTGGTTTTTGAAAGGATAAACAAGATTGATAGACCACTGGCTAGATTAACAAAGAAAAAAAGAAAGAAGATCCAACCAAGCACAATTAGAAATTAAAAAGGTGACATCACAACAGATCCCGCAGAAATACAAAAGATCCTCAGAAGTGACTATGAACATCTTCATTCACACAAACTAGATAAATGGATAAATTTATAAAAAAAATGGATAAATAAATGAATAAATTTATGGAAACACAAGGAATTGAACAAGGAACACTGGACAAGGAAGAAACAGAAATGTTGAACAGAACGGTAACAAGTAATGACATTGAAGCAGTAATTAAAAACTTACCATTCAAAAAGCCCTGAACTGAGGAAGAGGGACTCCTCCCTAACTCACTCTACAAAATTTGTATCATCCTAATACCAAAATTTGGCATAGAACAATAAAGAAATAAAATGACAGACCAATATCCCTGATGAACATAGATGCAAAAATCCTCAACAAAATACTAGCAAACCAAATCTGGCAACACATCAAAAAATTAATTCAAGTGGGCTTTATTCCTGGAATGTAAGGTTCAACATGTACAAATTAATAAATGTAATTTACTACATAAGCAGAATTAAAAACAAAAACCATATGATCATCTCAATGATGCAGAAAAAACATTTAACAAAATCTGACATCCTTTCATGATAAAAACCCTCAACAAACTAGGCATGAAGGGAGCATACCTTAAAGTAATAAGAACCATCTATGACAAACACACAGCCAACATCACACTGAATGGGAAAAAGCTGGAAGCATTTCCACTAAGAACTGGAACAAGGATGCCCACTCTCACTATTCCTGTTCAACCTAGCAATGGAAATCCTAGTCAGAGCAATCAGGCAAGAGAAAGAAATAAAAGGCATCCAAGTGGGAGCAAAACCAACATCTGGCTCAGAGCAGCAGCTGCTGAGGTGTCCCTGGCCAGTGTTCTTCCACCTGTCCACAAGCATGGGGAACATCTTCGCCAACCTCTTCAAGGGCCTTTTTGGCAAAAAAAAAAACCCCAAAAAAAAAAAAAAAAAAACCAAAAAAACAAAAAACCAAAACAAACAAACAAACAAAAAAAACAAATGCGACTTCTCATGGTGGACCTGGATGCTGTAGGGAAGACTACCATCCTGTACAAGCTTAAGCTGGGCGAGATCCTGACTACCATTCCCACCATAGGCTTCAATGTGGAAACTGTGGAGCACAAGAACATCAGCTTCACTGTGTGGGACGTGGGTGGCCAGGACAAGATCCGGCCTCTGTGTCACCACTACTTCCAGAACACACAAGGCCTGATCTTCGTGGTGGACAGCAATGACAGAGCGCGCGTGAACGAGGCCTGTGAGGAGCTCATGAGGATGCTGGCTGAGGATGAGCTCTGGGATGCTGTCCTCCCGGTGTTCGCCAACAAGCAGGACCTCCCCAACGCCACGAATGCGGCCGAGATCACAGGCAAGCTGGGGCTGCACTCCCTACGCCACAGGAACTGGTACATTCAGGCCACCTGCGCCACCAGCGGCGACGGGCTCTATGAAGGACTGGACTAGCTGTCAATCAGCTCCGGAACCAGAAGTGAACACGACCCCCCTCCCTCTCACTCCTCTCGCCCACTTCTTTATTCTCATGTGGCAATCGTGTGGCACGTGGTGTGAGTGCCAGAGGCTGCCTCTGTGGTTTGGTCACCGTGTGCATCGCACCGTGTTGTAAATGTGGCAGACTCACCCTGCGGCCAGGCTTTTTATTTAATGTAAATAGTTTTTGTTTCCAATGAGGCAGTTTTGGGTACTCCTATGCAATATTACTCAGCTTTTTTTTATTGTAAAAAGAAAAATCAACTCACTGTTGAGTGCTGAGAGAGGATGTAGGCTTGTGGGCACCTGGCCTTCAGGAGCCGCTGTGTTGGGAGAACCGGGCGTGCTCTTGGCTTTAGAGCTGTGTTGAAATCCATTTTGGTGGTTGGTTTTTAACCCAAACTCAGCGCATTTTAAAAAATAGTTAAAAATCCAAGTCGAGAACACTTGAACACACAGAAGTGAGACCCCGCCTACCATAGATTTGCAGTTATGGTCTGGATGCCGGTCGTCAGCCCGGCTGTTGCCCTTGGGAACATGAGGCGGTGGCGCGGCAGAATTCATTTTCAGAATTCTGCATGGTCACAATAGAGATCCCCGCAACTCGCTTGTCCTTGGGTCACCCTGCATTCCATAGCCATGTGCTTGTCTCTGTGCCCCCACTGTTCCCAGGGGCCAGGCTGTGTGTCCACAGCTGCCCCACTCTTCTGCAGGCCGCCCCACCCACCTTCAGGCAGCCTACGGGACGCAGGGCCCCACCTGTCCCTCAGTCTTCATGTGGCCAGAGTGGGTCCGTCGTCCCCAGCACTCGTGCTTGCTCAGACATTTTGGCAGGATGTCTGGGGCCTCACCAGCAGGAGAGCGTGCAAGCCTGGCAGGCGGTTCACCTAGACCCACAGCCCCTCAGGAGCACCCTACCTCCTGTAGTGTTCTGTCCCTCAGCCTGCAAGGGTCCGATTTGCCATAGAAAAAGACAACCTCTACTTTTTTCCTTTGTATTTTGATAAACACTGAAGAAGCTGGAGCTCTTAAATTTATCTTGGGGAAACCTCAGAACTGGTCTATTTGGTGTCGGTGGAACCTCTTACTGCTTTCAATACATGATTAGCAATCCACAGTTTTGTATACTTGTTTTCAGTTTTCATTTTGACAAACAAGCACTGTAATTATAGCTATTAGAATAAAATCTCTTAACTACTTTTAAACAAAGGTATCCAAATAGAAAATGAGAAAATTAAATTACCACTCTTTGCTGAGGATATGATCTCTACCAATGAAACCCAAAAGATTCCACCAAAAGGCTCCTAGACCTGGTAAACAAATCCAGGAAAGTCTGTGGATACAAAAATTGATGTAAAACATCAGTAGCATTTCTGTATACTGATAACATTCAAGCTGAGAACGAAATCAAGAATGCAATTCCATTTATAATAGTCAAGCACACACAAAATAACCTGAAACTACATCTAACCAAAGAGGTGAACAATGTCTATGAGGAAAACCACAAAACACTTCTGAAAGAAATGATAGATTGCACAAAGAAATGGAAAACCATTCCATGCTCATGGGTTGAGAGAATCAATATTGTTAAAATTTCCATACTGCCCAAAGCAATTTATAGATTCAACATTATTCTTATCAAATAACCAATGTTGTTTATCACAAAATTAGAAAAACTATTTTAAAATTCATATGCAACCCAAAAAGAGGTCAAATAACCAAAGAAATCCTAGGCAAAAAGAACAAAGACTGTTCAAACTCCAATACAATGCTGCAGAAACTATTAATAAAATATCATGGTACTGGTACAAAAGTAGACACATAAACCAGTGGACCAGAATAGTGACCCCTGAAATAAAGCCACACCCCTACAACCAACTGATCTTTAACGAAGTTGACAAAAATAAACAATGGGGAAAGGACACCCTCTTCAATTAATGCTGCTGGGATAACTTGCTAACCATATGCAGAATAATAAAACTGGATTCTTACTGTCACCACATACAAAAATTAACGCAAAATGGATTAAAGACTTAAATGTAAGACCTCAAACTATAAAAATTCTAAAAGAAAACCTAGGAAATACTATTTTAGACATTGGTCTATGCAAATAATTTATGATGAACACCCTTAAAGCAAATGCAACAAAATAAAAAATAGACAAATGGGACTTAATTAAACTAAAGAGCTTCTGCACAGCAAAAGAAACCATCAAAAGGGAAAACAGGCAACCTACAGAATGGGAGAAAATATTTTCAGAATATGCATCTGGCAAAAATCTAATGTCCAGGATCTATAAGAAACTTAAATGAATCAACAAGAAAAAAAACCAAAAACCTCACTTAAAAGTGGTCAAAGACATGATCAGACACTTCTCAAAATAAGACATACAAGTGGCCAACAAACATATGAAAAAGTGCTCAACATCACTAATCATCAAAGAGATGCAAATCAAAACACAATGAGATACCGTCTCACACTAGTCAGAATGGCTATTATTAAAACGTCAAAAAATAACAGATATTGGTGAGATCACAGAGGAAAGGGAATGCTTATACATTGTTGGTGGGAATGCATATTAGTTCAATCCTTGTGGAAAGCAGTTAGGAAATTTCTCAAAGAACTAAAAATAGAACTATCATTTGACACAGCAATCCCATTACTGGGTATATACCCAAAGGAAAATAACAAAACATGTTCACATGTACATTCATTGCAGCCCTATTTACAATAACAAAGACATGGAACATCATAAATGTTTATCAATGGGAAAGTGCATAAAGAAACGGTTGCACATATATACCACGAAACACTATGCAGCCATTAAAAAAAGTGATTTCATGTCCTTTGCAGCAAGGTGAATGCAGCTGGAGGCCATTATTCTAAGTGAATTAATGCAGAAACAGAAAACCAAATATTGCGTGTTCTCACTTATAAGTGAGAACTAAATCTTTGGTTCACTCAGACATAAAGATGGAAACAATAAACACTGGGGACTCCAGGAGGAGGAAAGAAGAGAGTGGGGCAAGGGCTGCAAAACTTCCTGTTGGGTGCTATGTTCACTAACTGGGTGATGGAGTCAGCAGCAGCCCCAACCTCAGCATCATGCAATGTACTCTTATAACAAACCTGCACATGTACCTCCAAATCTAAAACTCAAATGGAAAACAAATTTAAAAAATAAAAACGTATTGGTTCTCTATCTTTCATGTTCTGTATTTTTCATCGGATGTCTAGGACACTTGACTGTTTGCTCTTACTCATGAGTCAAGAAAAGTGCTGTTTGGGAACTGAGAGTGAGCTTTGAGCTTATTAACTCTGAATTTCACTGTTGCGTGAATTGGGTGAAACATTGACTGAGGAATTTCAAATGCCAATATATTAGTTTCTTATTGCTTCTGTGAAAAATAACCACAGACTTAGTGATCAAACAATACAAATTAATTATCTGCAGTATCTGCAATTCTAAAGAGCAAAAATCCAGAATCAGTTTCACTGGATTAAAATAAAGGTGTTGGCAGGCCTGTGCTCTGGCGGTTCTAGGTGAGAATTTGTTCCCTTGCCTTTTCCAGTTACTGGAGGCTGCTGCATTCCTTGGTTTGTGCCCCTTCCTTCATGTTCAATGCCAGCAGTGTAGCAACGTCTCTTCTCTTTGGTTCCTACTTCCATCTTTACATCTTTTCTCTCTCAATCTAATACTGTTACCTGCCTCTGTAAGGACTGTATGATGACACTGGACTCCCCTGGATAATCCAGGATAACCCTTGCCTCCATTTTAAGATCCTTAATTTAATCACACCTGGAAAATCCATTTTTATTCATTCCTGTGTAGCATATTCACAGGTCCCATGGATTAGGATATGGCATTTTGTGGGGGCTATTATTTAGCCTATTACAGCCAATATTTAAATTTTCCCTTTGCACTGGCCAGACTCCCTAGAGAGAGTCTCCAGCTGGAAAGGTCAAGCTCTGAATGGCTGCCAGCTTTCTGAGATCTGAGTGGGTTAAGAGGGCTTTGTGGGAGGAGTGCCTCAGCATTCATCCTTCAGGATACACCAGTTACTTACTTCTTCTGATTTTGGAGCAGTCTTCATATCTTTAGTGAATCTAGTTTCCTCCAACTCAGAGAAGACCCTCTAATTTTTACGCTTCCCAGAGAACTTTCAAATGTCAGTCACTTCCCAGAGGCATAGAGAGGAAAAAGGATGCAGGACGCACAGAATTTCTGTTTTAAGGGTCTTCCTTCACTTCCAGGTCCAGAGGGCTCTGATACTATCAATTTGAGAATCTCTGGAAAATTCTGAGATATAAATCAGGTTAGCCTTCAGCTTCCCCTACTGACAACTCAAGATTCTCGTGTTTCTTGAGTTGGTTTGGTCAGTTACTTGTCATCAATATGTTTTGTAGCTTCCAAAATTTCATTGCTTTTGACATGTTTCCTAGTCTCCCTGTATTTGTGGTTGTGTGTCTTAAAAACAAACAACTTTTATTGTAAATTTAGTGTGATTTTAGGCAGGAGTAAAATTAGGGTGGGGTGTGTGTGTGTGTGTGTGTGTGTGTGTGTGTGTGTTTTCATCTTAACCCAGATAAAACATTTTATTTGAAATGATTAAGTTCCTTGGACTAGGCATGGTGTGATCTCTGACCTGGGTAGCCAGGCACCACATCCAATGCTCTTTCTAAAGTAAAAAGATTTCAGTGGCCAGGTTTCTGTATCTTGCCCTACCTGTCCAGTTGCACACACTCAAACTTCACTCCTTAACTTAATTTCCTGCCATATACCTCGGTTCTTCTATAACTGGAATCTTCTCCTTAATTTTCGGCTTCATCTCACAAAGCAGGAAGCAGAGCTAGCAGGAGTCTTTCTGAATACAAATAGTTATGGTTTTCATAATAGTACACTTGGAGATCCCCTAATTCCTTATAGCTTTCCAAAGGGATGGAAATGTATAGGCTAGAGGCTGGGTTTTTGCTTGTTTGTTCGTTTTTATTGCATTTTAGATTTTGGGGTACATGTGAAGAACATGTAAGATTGTTGCATATGTACACACAGGGCAGTGTGGTTTGCTGTCTTCCTCCCCATCACCTATATCTGGCATTTCTCCCCATGCTATCCCTCCCCAACTCCCCACCTGAGGCTGGGGTTTTAAGAATCAGAGTATGATGTCTGTTAAGCTCACAGTCTCCGACAAAAGGTAAGGAAGTGCTGGCCTCTTGTGCACTTGGTCTAGTCTAGCAATGCCTGCCTGCCTTTACCTCTTTCTCTCCCAAAATGGCTGACTCTTTGCTATCCCTATGAGCTTTCTCCATTCCCTTTCCCTTCTGTTGTTTTTGTGGCATTTCCAAGTCCCCACCATCCCAAATCTGCTCCAACTGTACCGGGTTCTGATTTAACTCACCCAGGCACTAAGAACTTTACATGTTCAAACTCAATCTTTACAAGAACCCTATTATTATTCTTGTTTAACAGACTCAGAAATTGTGCACAGAGAGGTTAAGTAAACTTGACCAAAGTCACACACCTAGTAAGGCAGAGTCCAGATTTGAACGCAAGAAATTTGACTCCAAAGTACATCTTTATTCCACTATGCTATAGGCTACCTATAAATCATATCCACATGCCAAATACAGTTTTATGATATGCATATCAATAAAAGTATACAAATTATTATATATATTCATTTATTCCTCACAGCAACCCTAAATCAAGCAAACAACCAAACAGAAAAACTGTTAAAGATCTGAACAAAATTAACAACTTGATCTAATATTAGTACACATATAGAATTCTGCCCTCGATATTTGGAGAAAACACATACTTTTACAGCACATGTAACATTTACAAAAATTAACTATAAAATAAATCTTAAAAACTTTCAAATTATTGGAATCATACAGACCATTTTCTATGATCACAATACAGTTAAGTTCAAACGCATAAAAACATAACATAAACCTGTATACCTGGAATTTTTAAATCACATCTAAAAACTCATGGATCAAAAAATAAATCATAAAGAAAACTAGAAAATATTTATAACTGAGCAAGGAAAATGCAACATTTAAAGTTTATGAGAGTCAGCCAAAGTGGTAATTAAAGAAAAATGTCATTTTAAATGCTTATTTTAAGAAAAAAAGAAAGTTAGAAAATCATTAAGCTAGGTATTCAATTTAAGAAGTTAGAAAAATAACAATGAGATAGAAACAAAGAGAATAGTAGATAAATAATAAGTGCAGAAATGCATAAAATATAAATAATTCTCAGTTAGGATTAGCTGGTAATACTCTCTCTCAGAATTAAAAAGTAGAAAGATTATTTCTAGAAAGGGTAAGAGAAGGCCAGTCACAAACACCTGTATATATTTTTCTATTTTAAACTCCTTAAATGAATTTTACAGACAGACTTAGAGGACATTTCCTTTTTAAATGACATTTATTTTTTCTAGTAATTTAAGTACATAACACATTTTCAAAAGAAAATTTGAAAATACTGAACAATGTAAAAAAAAGAGATATAAGTCATAATCCTATCAATGGGTGATAATTATTAACTTTTGTATACTTGTGCTTTCTTTCTTCAGCCTGTCGCATCTGGTCTCCCATCCAAGTAATAACCTGGTCCAACCCTGCTGAAGCTTCCAATATTAGGCATTTTCAGGGTGGTATGACCACAGATAATGTAACTATTACATTTTAAATATTTTTCTGGTCTTTTCATATCTGAAGGTTTATACATGTCTACATGTAATTATATGGTTACTTAATTAAAAATTTGGGCTCAAACTGTACATATATATGTATATATATATATATGTGTGTGTGCGTATGTGTGTGTGTGTGTGTGTGTGTGTGTTTTCTTTTTTCCTATTTCCTTTGAATTCACAAGGATATAAAACATGCATATTCAGCTTTTTTGTATTCAGCTTTTTTAACTTAAAATTACATGATTAGCATATACTCTTCAAATATAGAATATTTGAAGGCTATATTAAAATTTAATTTTCCTGATAGAGATATCATGCTGCATTTGGCTGTAGCTCTGATATGTCCAATGCTGTGGTGGAGTCATTTGGCAAACATCTATTAATATTCCATTCAATGTATAGTGCCATGCTGAATCTAAACAAGAGATAGACAGTCCAAAAGTATCTGGTAAACTGATGAAGTGGACCTGCTAGAAGTCTGTTTACAAGAGCGCTGAGGAGACTTTGAGAGAATTTTTGACAAGATGGTCCTGGATATGACTAGCTTATGGGATTGCTAGAGAAACCCTGGGCTGTCAGAGGGGAGAGGTCACCCTGAGTACAACATGGTGTCTGTAGGTTGGGTTTGTCTCCTGGCCCAAGTCCCTCAGACCTCATGTTTAAGTTCTTTGGAAAGTAGAGTTATTGAATGAAGCTCTGCAATACTCTGGAGCTTAAGCATCTCTGTCTTGGCATCCCTCCAACCCAACATCTAGAAAAGGGAAACTTTGGTTGGGTCATTTTGGTTGCAATAAACAGAGCTGCACTGATTCAGTGGTGGGGGTTACTGAAATGATCAGCACAGTGACAAAGAAGAAAGACTATCTAGAAATCCAAGAGTAGAAACCAGGCCTAGTGTATATTGTCACTGTTCATTGTGGGCAAAGGCAGTTTTAGGAAGCTTTGGAGCAGAAGTTCACATATCCTCCTTTTAATATGATACCATTATTAAGATGAACCAGATACTCTCTCTATGTTGGCTTCCTTCTTTATCCTTTAATCATTTCTTGCGGCAATGTTCAGGTTGCTTCATTCTTAGCTTCCTAGTTCAAATTCTGATGCTTGAATAACCACCAGTCTTGTTTGTACAGTGTTTTGCTCCAGGCTAAGTCAGAAGCCACTGGGAAGACAAGAGGCTGTCCATGACTCTGGGGTCTGTCCCAGTTCAATCAGCTGAACCCAGAACATGAGGGCATGGCTTGCTTTCAAGATGCTAGTTTCAGCAAAGGCTGTGAAAGGCGCTTTGGTTGGCACCTGAAGGTTGGCACAGCAGACAGCAAGGAGAAAGACGTTCTCTCCCACATCCCCCTAGCCTACTTTCTGGCTTTGGCACAGATCAAGTGTTGGCAGACCGTTGTTAACAGTGTCCATGGAGGAGACAAATAGGGAAATGGCAGAAGTGTTGAGGCCCAGTGCACCTGTGATGTAAGCAGTGCTCAGCAGGGTAAATTATAAGAAGCAGAAAACCTGGTATGAGCATTCAACACTGAGTGCCTACTGGGTCCACTGTGTGCTGGGTCCTATGGATGGTGGAAAAATTTATAAGATGTGGCTACTGTCCACGAGGAAGTCATGGCATGTGTAGGTGGAAAGTTTGTAAATGTTCTACTTTTTAATTACTTAAAAATAAATATAGATACTGGTAACTCCCCATGACACAGCTATCGACTGGTCAGTGGTCATTTTCTCTTGACCATTGAGCATGTTCCCTAGTTGCTCACTTATTTTAAGACTACCTCTTCTAGTCCATCACACTCATCATCAGGAGTCAGAAAGGAAGAGCAAGAGTTTAGTTTGACTGTATAAGCTTATATAAAACTCTTTTTGGCTTATCTGTATCACTACTTCCTCACTGAATGTTGATGGAAGTGTCATTCCATGATGTTTACAAATAATGTTGAGGAATGTGGAAAGAGCATATGCCTTAAAGTTTGGAAAAATAAAAAAGAAATTTAATAGTGAAAATATGAGTTTAGAGAATATTTTCATTAAAACATATTCAATAAAGAAATATTGGAATGTATAGAAAAGTGGGAAGAAGGATCATCAATGCCCCAAATCTAGCATAGTTGGCATTGTGTTATATTTCCTCTTAGATTTAGTTTTCATCCTAAATTTTGATTATTAGTGTTTCATTTCCTTTAAATAGTTATACTGTAAACATTAATTTGTAACCTGATTTTTGATGTAGCATTATTTGTAATTTTTAAAACATCATTTGTAATGACTATGATTTTACAACCACATAGCACTCTTTATTTTTTATTTAATTTTTTAATATCAGAAAGCATTCACAGTATTTCCCACTCTTATACCTTCCTCTAAGTTTAGAATTTTGGAGTGTTTTTAATATTAAATAATGTTGCAACATACATATTTGCATAAATTCTTCTCTCATATTCTTATTTACTTCCCTAATATAAATTTTTAGAAATGGATTTGTTTGATCAAAGGATATAAGTATTTCTGAAGTTCCTAATGGCCCACAGCATAAGGGTCATGTGATATATAACATTACTTAAAAAAGCATTCTAAATAGAGGAAGGGTGGCATACTTGCACGTGCAGTGAGGACTGCAAATTTCACAAATAAACACCAAATGGAAAAAGCACCATCATTTCAATATTGTCCTCAAGTCTACGCAGTTGGTATAAGATTTAGATAGATGGCTGTGTCTTGATACTGGAAAACACTTTTGTCCTTATTCAAATGATTCCAGGCTACAGAGAAAAAGGAAAAACAAAGTGATTAAAGTTACAAATTTGGCTTGATTAGTAATCCACAATCCAGATAGCAACTTAAACTTACATTTCATATTCAAAATGTGATAGAACAGAAAAACATCTATTTGAAATTGCTAGGAAAGGTATTACACATTCTGTGTTGTTAAACAAAATACAAGAGATCTCATTCATGATTTTTCTTCACTCTGGACTTGTTGATAATAGTTTCAACCATAACTAAATTAACATTAGTATTTTAGGAGATGAAGTAGAAGTAGTTTCAATAGGATAAAGAGATATTTCCCTTCTTCAAAAGCACTCACTATGCACTCAAGATAAAGGTTTATTAGTTGAATGTAGCGCATTCAGAAGAGACGTTATTTCATTGAGATAAGGTTCTGAGCCTTTGCTTATCTTATGAACAGGAAAATTCTTGATAAATGGTAAAACTTCTTTATGCTTTGGGTTATCACTACATAGAATACTAAAACATTGCTCATTCAAAACATTTATGAAGTCTTACCATACAATAAGAAATGCAGATTTTACAATTACTGAGTTGATTCAACCCATATAGATAAGCCAAGACACATTGGGATATCAGAAAAAACTGAGATATTAGAGCTTGAGTAAAGGGTAGTAGAAATGGGGGGGGTGGATGATGGAATTCTGAAGTCTTTTTAACAAGATTCATTGAATCCTGGAAAGTGGGAGTAATATGGAAGAGCTACATACAGGTGCCCATGAGAATCTCTTACCTGGATGATCACTGAATAGCTTCCACACAGTATCTTGGATAATTGAATGACTACTCTGATGAGGCAGATGATCGCTTGAAGCCCACTGAGGCTTATAAGAATGGAAAATAAAATGATGTTCCACTCCACAACATGTGCAGGTTCCAGGCACTGAATCCATATGCTGGAATCTGTAAGGAAACTGAGAGAGAGACCCATGGCCAAATCTACATACTGGGTCCAAGGAAGAAAGCTACAGGTATTTACATGTTTGAGAAATTACTGTATGATTAAAATATGTAGATACACAGATAACAAATTATATAGATAACAAATTGTATAGATAATTTGTTATTAGATACAAGTTAAAATATTTTAAAAACCATTCAGATACACATTTTGGACACATGATATGCATAGCACTGAGCTAGACACTTAGTTTATTGTAAATGTGGCGCCTGCCTTACCACTCCCATGACCTCTCCTCTTCATTTTTCTTCCTCCTCTTCCATTTCTTTCCTGCTTCCTTTTTTTTCACTCTTTCCCCACCTTTATTTATTTCCTACTCTCTAATGCTCCAGGAAATAAAGGCATTTTGGGAATTTCTTGATATTGTTAATGGTCCTTGTCTCCAACAGGAAAGAGCACTGAATATGAAATCAGAATTCCTGGATCTGTAGGATATTGAGCAAAGAACTTGATCCCGCTGGCCTCCAGAGTCTTATCTTAATAAGGGGGTTAAAATATCTAACTTTAGAGTTATTGTGAATATTTGGTAAGAGTGTATAAAAATGGTTTGGAACCTGTAAAGTACAGTAACAGTGGTTTTCTGTTAAATTTCCCTAGATCTATCTCATATCCTATTTACCCCTATCACTGTCTCAGCCACCAGGGAAGTGAGTCCCTCCAGACCCTTTTTCTATATTGTTCCTAGTACATGCTTTGCACAGATCATGTAGCAGTGTAAAACAAGACGACTTGCAGGGCTTCTGCTTTTCTCCAGACTATGGTACTGTTTATCCTTCTTGTAAACTGCAGAAAGGCATAAGTGCTCTGGCAGGGTTGGGGAGGAACAGAGAAGCTTGCCCTGACACCCACTCCCTCCACTACCTCCACACACTGCTCTATGACTCTATGACAGCACTGACTTCATTTGTTGTAATTCTATCTGTATCTTTATATCTATCTGTGGCTGTATCTGTATCTGCAACTATTTTTATTCCCTTAGCAGACTGTACTCTGAGAGCACTGACCATGTTTTGCTCATCTCTGAAGGGCCAGCTCTAAACTCTAAGGTCGTGCTTGACAAGTTGTAAAGATCAGTAAGTATTTGTTGGATGAAAACAAATTCAGGATCCTTACCAGCCACCATGCCAGTGACTAAATCTGTCGGCTACCTGGCAGGTGGGGAATGTCACCTGTTAATAATAAAACCTGAACATTTATCACATCACATTTGTGCATTACTTCCATTTAATTCTAAATTCTATGAGATAGAAGTGATTCTTGTTTCCAACTTACAGAAGCTCAGAGATAGCCAGATAATTGTCTAAGATCGTGGAGCTTTATAAGTAGGAGGGAGGGACTTAAATTTCAATCTATAACCATCAAACACTTGTGCTCCAAGGCCAATGTTCATTCACCTTAAGGTTTCCATCTTAGTAGAATGTTCTGTCAGGTCTGTATGAGTTCCTGGAGGGAACGGACTGTCTGTGGTTTGCCTCTGATGCTCCAGCTCTTATTGCGAGGCCTAGAGACCTAGTCAGTGCTCAATGAATATTTGCTGAATAAATGCACAAATGAATAACTGATATGACAATTCAGTATTAACACCTGCCCCACCCTGTATTTGTCAAGCCTTGGAAACTTCTTGAGGGGACCAGAGACTTAGCTTCCCTGTGTTGCCTCCAATCAATGTTTCACCTTGAAACATTTTTATATAGATGGAAACAGGTGAAAAAAAGCCTCTGAGGCAGCTTAAGGGAGTAATGGAGGGGCATATGGGCAGCCTAGAGAGTCATGACTTAAAAGGGGAGGTTTTGGCCTGGTGCAGTGGCTCACACCTGTAATCCCAGCACTTTGGGAGGCTGAGGCAGGCAGATCACCTGAGGTCAGGAGTTCGAGACCAGCTTGACCAACATGGAGAAACCCTGTCTCTACTAAAAATACAAAATTAGCAGTGTATGGTGGTGCATGCCTGTAATCCCAGCCACTCAGAATGCTGAGGCAGGAGAATCGCTTGAACTCGGGAGGTGGAAGTCACCAAGATCGCACCATTGCACTCCAGCAAGGCCAACAAGAGTGAAACTCTGTCTCAAAAAAAAAAAGAGGAAGGTTTTGGTTTTGAGTAAGAAAAAGCTCAGGGGCCGATGGTGTTAAAAAGGGGTCTTTTGCACCCAATGGGAATTTCTATATTAGAGTCCTCTTTACTGAGCCCTGTCAATTCCACAAGAGTGTCTCCTCCAATTGCTCAGGAAGGTCTGAAGTTATTGTCTAGGTTTCCTGACCTGAGGGAGAGTCATGTTTACTAAAAGAGGTCATGGTATGTGGCACCATGTAAAATCTTCTGAATGAAGGCAGCTATAGGCACAGAAGCAGCTATGGCCATGCAGGCCTAGATGCACGTGTAAGATCTCAGATAGACATAGGCCTTGAACAAATAAAGCCAATCATGGAGAGTTGAGAAGAAAATATAACTTCCCCCAGCGAATGGTACAAACACTCCCTCATTTTACGCCATTAGAATTTTGAGCACAGGCTAAAAACAAGGAGAGATTCAATGGACCTCTCCTGTGTTTATTTCTGGGCCCTGCTACCTCCTAATCTGCATCTGGTGCCGGGAACCCAATACACCCAGCACAAGGCCAGTGTGAGGCATTCTGAGATCCAGGATTGGGTTGCGAGGCTCATGACTAAATTACTAGTTTTCTGAGCAAGGTTACCTCTTTAGATCCTTCTCTAGTATAAGCTGCATACGCTCTGCTAATTCCACAAACTCCTGTACCTAATCATGTTCCTAGATCTCAGACTGTATTTCCCTGCTCACCCTGCCTGATTCTATCTCTTTATCATGCTTCCTAGTACAGCCCTGAGTGGCACTGTTCAAGAGCACCATGGTTTCTCTCCTCCTCAAGCCCTTTCACACTTGTAACAAACCACACATCCAACCTGGCCTAAAACAAAATTGAGTTGCTGGAACCACCCAGGCCATAAGCTCCAGCTGTTACCAGACCATAGTAATCACACAACTTTAATCTGAAGTATGGGAGAACACACCTTTCATTTGGATATCTCCATGACAGCCTCAAGACATTGAATGAAAATGGCATTAAAAGACTGAAGAAAAAAATCTAAACAAAGATCCACGTAAGAACAAATTGGTCTGGATATTGGTAAACTAATAGGAACATTCTGCACTAAAACAGCCACATGGAACCCCAAAGTCATCACTGAAAATAACTGTGAGCATGGGCATGAGGCCAGGTATTTCTGATTTTCTGACCTCCTTGGCTTGGGGAATTATTCCTTACCGTCCAGCAGAGCCTTCAAAAGCATACTCCCAGCCATTGAGGGTGCGGCAATATGGGCCCTGGACAAGGCCCAAGGCAGAGATGACCAGGCAGTATCCAGAAAAGGCAATTCCAAGGGAAGAAAAGATAATTGACAGCAGTGTCTAAATTAAAATAGAGTAGCAGGTTAGTGCCATAGAATGCGACAAGGGGAGATTGTGGATAAATTATCAGAAAGCTACATTCCGCTATTCATCCAAGCTCATGCAGTCTATGCAATACTAAATGCCCACATACAAATAAAAACAAAAGTAATCCAAACCTATTTGGTCTTAAAAATAAGTTTTTAAATAACCTTTTGTTTGGCATCACACAGAGGTAAGTAGGTAATTTACTAAATTTATTTTTTCTTTTTGGAATTTTGATATTAAAATAATGATCACCTCTTATAAAAATGCAGTGAAGGATGTGATCAATCAACCCATAACTATTTATTGATGAACTGCTATTTTCTAGGTAGGGTGGGTTCTCTAAGAATTACAAGCTATGACCTCTGCTTTCCTCTGGTAAAGATATCTTAATATATTTACAAGAATATAAAGGAAAATATCAGGTGTAACCTCAGTATTTATACACACATTCAAGTGAGGGTAGAATTGATGGAGGGGGGTGTTTTCATTTGAGTAGAGAGAATGGGTAATATTTACAGGCAGATCAGTGCAAGCAGAGCTGTGAGAAAATAGGTTTAATCTAAGAAGGGTTTATTCAGATGAGTGAGGAGAAAGGTTCTGAAGACAGAGTGACATCGTACTAAAGCTGGGAAAACAAGGTTGACAGGACACAGTTATGCTCTTGAGTAGCTTAAAAAGTGAGTACAGCTTGGTAGATCCAGGCCAGAGCTGGCCTTGAATGCCAGATCAAGGAATCTGGACTTTATCCTTCTGGGCAAGGGGCTTCCCTCCCCACAACCTTTCATTTAGAAAATTTCAAATCTACAAAAAATTTGAAAGTATAGTACAATAAATCCCTACATACCCTTTACCTAGAATCACCTAAGTGAATATTTTACCATATTTGTTTTTGCTTTCTCCGTTCTCTGTGTGTACATACTCGTGCAAAGTATATATATACACCTGTTCATATGTATACACCTGTGTATTTATTAAATGCTTTTGTTACTGAGCCATTTGAAAGTAGGTTGCAGGCATTATGATATTTCACCCCTAAATATATCAGCATACATCTTCTAAGAATAAAAATATTCTATTATTTTGTAGCTTTAAACGTTTTTGTACAGGATCCAATAAAGGTTTATGTACAAGATTATATCTCTTTAGTTTAATTCTTCCTTTTTGTTTTTTGGGCTGTTCAACTTTTTTAAAGAATCTCAGACAGTTATCTTGTAGAATATCTCACATTCTGGGTTTTTCTGATTATTTTCTCACAATTGAATTCAAAAATGTTAGCGAGTATACTTAATGGGTGTGGTGTACATTGTGGGCCTCTCATGCTAAGGGTGGTGCTAAGTTTGATCTCTTGGTTAAAGATGTCCTTCAAATCTCTCCCCTGGAAAGGTACATTTTCCACTTGCAATTAATAAATAGCTGCCAACATAATGCATTGAGACAGTGTCATATTCTGTTTCTTAATAACATTTCAACTAATGGATTTAGCATCCACTGAGATCCTCATATTCATTGATTACCAGTGATCACTGGGATTCCAATGCCGTGCTTTCATAATGCTGCCATTTCTCTCCATTTGTGTCACATTTTTCTGCACAGGACAACTTCCGTTCCCATTTCACTCTCCTGTGCCTCTCTCTATGTTATCTGGACTCATGGAGCTTCTAATTCACTAAACTATAATCCATAAATGCTATTATACTTTTAGATGTACAGATAGTCCAAATTTGGCCAGTGGGAATATCCCTGTAGGTCAACTCCTATGCCCTTTGACACACTCCTGTCATTCTTTGAGCATGTTCTTGCTTTCTGGTACAAGATGTTCCAGGTTCATTTTGAGCTTATTCCTTCGTAAACCTGGAAGAAGCTGGGGTTTTGTCGTTTTTTCTCTTTGTTGTTGTTTTGAGATGCAGTCTCACTCTGTCACCCAGGCTGGACTGCAGTGGCCTGATCTTGGCTCACTACAACCTCCAACTCTTGGGTTCAAGTGATTCTCCTGCCTCAGCCTCCTAAGTAGCTGGGATTACAGACTCCCTAGCTAATTTTTGTATTTTTAGTAGAGATGGACTTTCACCATGTTGGCCAGGCTGGTCTCAAACTCCTGACCTCAGGTGATCTGCCCACCTTGGCCTCCCAAAGTGCTGGGATTACAGGCATGAGCCACTGTGCCCAACCAGAAGCTGTTTTTTAAACAAGTATTGTAATTGGTTTTTGAGCAAGGAAGTGATATGCCCAAAATGTGTTTTTGGAAGAATCTGAATCATAGTTTTATTTTCTGTAAACTGTAGATGACGTCGACAGGAATAGCACCTATGTAACAGGGTGATTTCAAAAATAAAATATAATAAAATATTAGCTATGATTCCAAGTGCCCTTATTGAGCCAATATTTCCTTTCCAGGAATAATTGTCTAAGAATTTTGGCAGAAAACCAGACTCCATGTAGGAATGGATAATATCTTAGTTCCTGCTGCTATAACAAAAATAGCTTAGACTGAGTAATTAACAATAGAATTTTATTATTTACACTTCTGGAGGCTGGAAAGTCCAAGATCACTGGCAGATTCAGTGTCTGGTGAGGGCCCATTCCTCATAGATGGCACCTTCTATGTGTCCTCTCATGGTGCAAAGGGTTTAAGAGTGCTCCCCTCAACCCCTTTTATAAGGGCACCAGCCTCATTCATGAGGGAATAGCCATCATAACTTAGTCACATCCAAAAACGTCCCACCTCTTAATACCGCCATGGTAAGAATTAGGTTTCCATGTGAATTTTGGAGGAACACATGCAGGCCATAGCAGATAACAGCCAATAAGTGAATCAACTTTCATTACATTTCGGAAGTTACAAACTGATGCAGACTCAAATTTTCCTGCAAGATGTACTTTGTTTGGTTTAAATGAAGATTAACTGCCAATATTTTACAATTGAAAAGTTTTACACAGAAATCCATATTTTTACTTTCTACTGAAAACTGAGAATTATTGCCCACTTCATCATGGAGACAACTGGCTGGATTTGAATAGCAGCTCCTTCCCCTCTTTGGGTGGAAATTGTGCTCTGATGCCTACCAGATTCATTTCATTCATTTATATCACACATGTGGCTTCTGGGGGGCATTTTAATTGAGACTTCTATTCTTTTTTTTTATGACTTTTTTTATTGTACCTTAGGTTCTGGGATACATGTGCAGATCATGCAGATTGTTGCATAGGTACATACATGGGAATGTGGTTTGCAGCCTCCGTCACCCCATCACTTATATCTGGCATTTCTCCCCATGTTATCCCTCCCCACCCCCTGCTGTCTCTTTCCTAGCTCCTGCCAACAGACCCCATCCAGTGGGTGATGCTCCCCTCCCTGTGTCCTGGCTTAAAAAATTTAATTGTGTCCGGGCGAG
The DNA here is from genome assembly GCF_009761245.1 of Sapajus apella. NCBI lineage: Eukaryota > Metazoa > Chordata > Mammalia > Primates > Cebidae > Sapajus > Sapajus apella. Next base: position 18,774,763 of record NW_022436944.1, on the reverse strand, counting down.
GGAGCTCACGCCCGTAATCCCAGCACGTTGGGACGTCAAGGCAGGTGGATCACGAGGTCAGGAGATTGAGACCATCCTGGCTAACACAGCAAAACGTTGTCTGTACTAAAAATACAAAAATTAGCCTGGCATGATGGCGTGCATCTGTAGTCCCAGCTACTCAGGAGGCTGAGGCAGGAGCATTGCTTGAACCCGGGAGGTGGAGTTTGCAGTGTGCCAAGATTGTGCCACTGCACTCCACTCCAGCCTGGGTAACAGAGGGAGACTCCATCTCAAAAAAAAAAAAGAAAAAGAAAGAAAGAAAGAAAAAAGAAAACAAGAAAAAAGAGAAAATCTGTTTGTATTATTCTCCCTGATACTATTTTTTTTAAAGTGCCAATTTAAAAAATGCATATCACCTACACCCAACAACATGGATGAATCTAAAAATTATCCTGGATGAAAAAAGCCAGATAAAAAAGACAAATACTGTATGATTCCACATATATAAAATACAAGCTACTCTATAATGACAAAAAGTAAATCAAAGGTTAATCTTTTGAAGTTGGCAGAAATACTCTGTTATCTTGACTGCAATTGTGGTTTCATGGGTGTAGTCAACAGTTCAAACTCATGATATTGCATAATTTTAATGGATGCCATTTATTATATGTAAATTAGCCCTTAATAAAGTTTATAAAGAAAAAATATACTAACAGAAACTCCGTTAGGAAAAAGTATTACTTCCTAATTTTATGTATCTTTAAATCCTGATTTTCCAAAAGAGCATCAGTAGAACAAAGGTGGGGGAAAGACTAGGCAAAATGAAAGATAATCTTGGCAGTAAACTCTTCTCTGTACTGATAGGGTACAGTAGTGAGGGTACAATACTGTCAATATTTTTGTGTTTCTGAGTGACAGGAAAGAAAGTTGGAGCCCACTCAACCATCCTCAAAAAAACCATTGCTCTTACCACATATTTTTTGCCGCAGTTTTCACTCTGGCAACATTTATATTTGTTATTATTCTCCAGTACCAGAAGAACTGTTGTTACTATAAGCATCTATAGGAGGGAAGAGATAAAATGTTAGTAATGAAATGCTGGTTTACATTTGTGTTTATAATCAGAGGACGGTGACTTCAAGCATAGATTCTGGGGTCAGGTAGATCTGGGTTTGAATCCAAGCCCTGCCACTTTCCAGCTGTATAAATTTGAGACTCCTTCTCTATGAAATGTTATCAAGAGGTTGTTATGAGGTAATATATGTGACCTTTTGAGTATAGTGGCTGACTCATAGTAAGTGACTGATAAATGTTGACTATTATTATCATGGTTACCAGCCATCGAACGCTAATGATTAAGGAGAAGTAAATGGTATGAACATGAGAATACCACCCTGCCTTTCTCTATGACTCAGTTGTAGTGACCCAAGGAAAATCATTCACCAGACTTTATAGTTTGCTAGCCTCTCTTCATTTACTGTCCTCCAGGAATGGAGGTGAGAGGCTCAGATAATTGGAAAACATATCTCTTTAAAGTGAGTTCAATTTCCCCATGTATTCAAACCATCTCAGGTTTAAATTGTTTCAGTGTGCTTTGTCTGTATCAAGCCAACAAAGTGGGAGAATTCGATGAATTCTATTTTCTTTTCTATCTTTTCTTTCTTCCTTCCTTTCTTTCTTTCTTTCTTCCTTCCTTTCTTTCTTTCTTTCTTTCTTTCTTTCTTTCTTTCTTTCTTTCTCTCTCTCTCTCTCTCTCTTTCTTTCTTTCTTTCTTTTTCTTTCTTTCTTTCTTTTTTTGTATTTTAGGCAAAAGGCTAGAGCTAGAACATGAATTTCTTTACCATTATAATTTCTGGTTAGGCTAGATTATGGACCATGAATTGCTTATGGGAAATTCTCCACCCATTTTTTCACTCTTACTATTCAGGACTGAATCTTACAGCTGAGTTCACTGTTATTTTACTCTTCATAGCCAACATTTCTAGTTTCCAAATTTCTTCAGCTTTCATTAATTTTTTGGTTCATTTAATTATTTATCTATATTCTTCTCCTTTCTCCTAAAAGGATTTGATGCAGTTATGGTAATATATTTTAATAATTCCTGGAAAATGAAAAAAAAAATAGAGAACAGGTTTCCTTTCCTAGTTTTAATTTTTACATGGAACATAAGCAAAAGTGTCCTATATTCCTCTCCTTTCAGCATCGTTAGTTCTCACAGATTGAAATAAATTCTAGCCTAATCTTATTTATGTCTTGCCACTCTTCTATTTATTACAATTGCATATTGAGGGAAACAATGATGAGATAAGGCCAAAGCATAGTAACCAGCTTCATTACAATATTGATAGAGATAATTAGACCTAGATCCTGTAGTCTTATTGCTCAGGTATCAACTGTTGAAGGAGAAACTGCCTTATTTTTGTGGTTTAAAAATATAACTGCAGTGTAGAAGAGTCAAGAATAATGGAGGGAGCAGTGTGAAGAAGAAGAGGCGAGAGCGACCCCCGGACCGACCAAAGCCCACGCGCCGCTGCATCCCGCGCTCAGCGCCTACGTCCCGCCGCCGTCGCCACCATGCCCAAGAGAAAGGCTGAAGGGGATGCTAAAGGAGATAAAGCCAAGGTGAAGGACGAACCACAGAGAAGATCCGCGAGGTTGTCTGCTAAACCTGCTCCTCCAAAGCCAGAGCCCAAGCCTAAAAAGGCCCCTGCAAAGAAGGGAGAGAAGGTACCCAAAGGGAAAAAGGGAAAAGCTGATGCTGGCAAGGAAGGGAATAACCCTGCAGAAAATGGAGATGCCAAAACAGACCAGGCACAGAAAGCCGAAGGTGCTGGAGATGCCAAGTGAAGTGTGTGCATTTTTGATAACTGTGTACTTCTGGTGACTGTACAGTTTGAAATACTATTTTTTATCAAGTTTTATAAAAATGCAGAATTTTGTTTTACTTTTTTTTTTTTTTTAAGCTATGTTGTTAGCACACAGAACACTTCATTGTTGTTTTGGGGGAAGGGGCATATGTCACTAATAGAATGTCTCCAAAGCTGGATTGATGTGGGGAAACGCCTTTCCCTTCTAGTTTTGAGAGACTTCCTCTTGGCTCCCAGGAGGAGGGATTCCCTGACTTTGACACACATGGCCACCTTGGCACACAAAAGCCTTGTGGTATGGAAAAACAAATTCATTTTTATGTCCTCTTCTCCCTTTCCGTCTTTCAGCATAGACTTAACTCCCTTAAGCCCAGACATCTGTTGGGACCTGACCCCCAGTCATTGGTTACCAGTGTGTCAGGCAATCTGGACTTGCCAGTGATGCCACTGAGATGGCACCTGTCAAAAGAGCAGTGATTCCATTTCTAGATTGTGAATCTTCTTATCTGAAGATTATTCTGCCATTTTCATTTCACTTCCTGAAAGTCAGGGTCGGCTCGTGAAAAGTTGTTAAACAACATGCTAAATGTGAAATGTCAACCCTCACTCTAAACTTTCCCTGTTCAGAGCATCAGATGAAGACTTCATTGGGTTTTATAGTGGCTTTCTGATTTTTGGTAGTCCATCAAAGAAGGGAGTTTGAAAGTTGTTGTATACTGTTAATGATTGTCTGCCCATGTCCTGCCTGAAATACCATGATTGTTTATGGAAAGTATCTTTAATAAAGCTGGATACAGTTTGGCTTGGAAAAAAAAAAAAAAAAAAAAAAAAAAAAAAAAAAAAGAATAATGGAGGTAAATTACACATAATTCCACCACCATCATGTGTCTTCATGTATTTATTTCTGGTGTTTTCCCATATATGTATATTTGACACAGCTGCAATTGTAATTTACCCACAACTTTGTTGTGTCTTTTTTCACTTAATATGAAATAATGTGCATTTTCCATGTTGTTACATCTTCATAATTATAATTTTCACCATTGCATGAAGTGAATGTACTGTAATTTATTTAGTTACTTCTCTGTAAGATAATTCTAGTTATTTACTATCATACCAATGCAGCCACAAACATCTGTACACATAGCTGTTTCATTGTTTTGGGTGATTTCTTTGGAATAGATGATGAGAGGTAGGATTACTGAGTCAAAGGACAGAAGCATTTTCATAGATTTTGGTATATCATACCAAACTTTTACCCAAAAGACTGACATTATTTGGTGGTTCAGCCAACATTAGTTGCGTGCTTATTTCATAGCAACTTCACTAACATTGGATATTAACATTTTAAAGTTTATTAATTTAATGTGCAAAATGAATAACTAAATGAAAACTGCTTTACAACATAGCTATTAAATATAATAATTAAACACCCCACAAAGATGTAGAAATAGATTATTTCTACATCTCTTCTACACTATTGGTGGTCTGATTCATTTACAGTCCATAATGTGTTATTTTTAGAAATGACTTGACCAGGAAAAGTGTCTTTTCCTCTGAGTTGCCAACATGATTTACTATCAGTTTGTTTATTTTTAAAGAGCACAAAGTCATCAGGAAAGTGTTCATGGGTTACTGTTGATAATTCAATTTACTTTTCAAACACTCCCTCCATTATGAGGGTCTCAATGTGGGACTATTTAATGATGACACAGCTCATTTTTTAATAATAATATAATTACAACAGTCACTGGCTATCTACTGCATGTCAGTCTCTCTCCTGGGTACTTTATCTATATATATATTTTACCTTGAAAAGTAAATGCCATTATTCACATTTTTCACATTAGAACACTAAGACTCAAAGATACTGAGTAAGTTGCCAAAGGTCTCATGGCACAAATGACAGAGCATAGATTTACATGCAGGTTTGTCTGAATATCCAAGTCTCTGCTTTTTTTCATGCTATCCTAACGCCCCTTCAAGCTAGAAAAACATGAGCACAGACAGAAAATCTATTCTAGAAAACAGTAATGCCACTGAAGATCGAATAGCTTAAGTTGATATGCAGGGTTCATGAGAACATACTATTTTTACAAGTCAGTGTCCCACAAACTTTCATTAGGACTGACTTCCTGCATTACCGAAGCTGCATTGTTGAGCAGCTTATTGAAAACAAAGCTATGTCCCAAATCCTAGCAGATCACCTGCCCCTTCCCCCTCCATCTTTCAAATCCTACACCCAAGATTAGCAGAATGATTTTTCCAGTATTCATTATTTCTACTAGGTTCAAGGTAAGTCTCAACAACAACTCCCCCTTCTCTCCCAAGTCTCCAAAGTCACACTTACCATGACGCCTGAGAAACAGATTCCTTCAAAATACCACACGTAGTTGGTGAGTTTATTGCTGGATGCATAGGAAGTTTGCCCATTTGGGAAATACAATAATATGTTCACAATTATACTCCAAAGTGCCAGCGGAATCAGCAGACAACTTAGGCAGCTTCCACACTTTCGAGACCCCATTTTGCCCTGCTTAGAACCTGCGGGAGATTTCAAGAGCATACAGTCACAGAAAGTCTATTTTTCTTCTCCTACCTGACCGTTTCTTTCTTTCTTTCTCTCTTTCTTTCTTTCTTTCTTTTTTTTTTTTTTTTGAGATTACCTACCACTTTCAGGGTCAGCACCCTTCACTTCATATTCATGAGGAGCCAGGGAATTGGAATATACCCGCAGCCAACAATCTCAGTGTGAAATAGTGGTTTACTGTTTGGAGAACAATAGACAATGATCAACAACTGAAGAGCTGAGCTAGTCTTCATCCTGTGCCAAAGGAATCCGGTGTTTTTCGCTGCTTTTTAAAATAAATCATTTTCCTCTGGATTCAAGCACTGAAGGCTTAACCCTGACCCTGTTTTAAGAAGGAAGTTGGGGTGGGGACTGGAATTGAACGTAGCAAATTTCATCCAACAGTGGAGAGAGAAGGTTAAAGAGAAAACTACCAAGGGGGCTTATATTTAGAGCCGGATAGGTTTGTTAAAATGTCCTGATTTTACACTCTTTAGGTATCTGTCGTTCACCCAGTGTGCTTTTTGTGTGCTCACTATTCACCAAGCCTTGTTCAAATTGCAAGGGAAACAGAAAGGACTAAGAAAGGGACTAGTGGATGAGAAAAACAAAATATCTTGGTTAGATCAGTACAGCTTTCCTTCCAAGAGTTTGCATCTATTATCTCTGCTTCTCTGAAAACGAATAACAGAAATAAATGCATATTTTTCCTACTACTAAGAAAACAAAGGTAGACCGGGTGCGGTGGCTTACACCTGTAATCCCAGAACTTTTGGAGGCCGAGGCAGGTGGATTACCTGCGGTCAGGAATTGAAGACCAACTTGGCCAACATGGTGAAACCCCAACTCTACTAAAAATACAAAAATTAGTTGGGTATGGTGGTGGGTGCCTGTAATCCCAGCTACTCAAGAGGCTGAGGCAAGAGAATTGCTTGAACCTGGGAGGTGGAGGATTGGGCTACTGCACTCTAGCCTGGGTGACAGAGTGAGAATTTGCTTCAAAAAAAAAAGAAAAGAAAAGAAAAGAAAAAGAAAAAAGAAAAGAAAAGAAAAAGAAACTAGCTATCCAGCTTCCAAAGAGGTTTCTTGGCACCCCCTTGTGGATATGATTTTTTTTCTCTCTCCAGTGCTTTTGATCTTAGTGCATGAAAGAAATCTGGGCATTAGATCTTTTTTCCAGTCACATAGAAGCAGCATAAAATTATATTTACTAGAGTTACTGGGATGATTGGGAAGAGAATAACATTTTTGATTGAATATTCATTGAGCATCTCTTATGTGCCAGGCACTGTACTTGATGTTTTAAAAGGTTCACTCTGGCTGCTGTGTTGTAAATAGGTGGTAAAGGGTATGGAGGAGACAAAGGAAATGAATTCTGAAGCCATGCCCACCACCCAGGTAAGAGATGAGGACCACTCCGATCATGATGATAGTGGCAGCAGAGGTGATGAAAAGAAGCTGGATTTGGGGTATAGTTTGAAGCCAGTGCCAGCAGGATTGGTGGCAGATTGGATGTGGGTATAAGACAAAGAGAGAAGTCAAAGGCAGCATAATCTGGGCCTGAGAAACTGGGAGAATAAAGTTGTCATTACCAGAAATGAGCAAGTCAGCTGGATGAGCAGGATTGGGAGAAGACTGATGACACGATCAGCTTCAAACATACTAAATTTTGAAATACGGATTAGAAATCCAAGTGGAAATGCCAGTTAGGTGGGAGGATATACAAATATGAAGTTCAAGGAAGAAGTTTGGGCGACATACGAATATAAGAGTTGTCAGCATATAAATAGTATTTATAACCATGAGACACTAAGGAAATTCATGTCGATAGAAAACAGGCACCAGGACTGAGTTTGGGGACATGAGAGGAAGGTAGTAAAGGATACTGAGAAATAGCCAGTGAATCAGAAATGAAGACCAGGAGTTTATTCTTGAAGTTGACTTTTTAAGAAGGCGGCGTGATCAACTACATTATATACTGCCGAAGGGCACATCATCTGAAAGAACTGAGAATTGGCTACTGGGATGAGGCTACTGAGATTGGCTACTGTGGAGGCCCCTGATGGCCTTGATAAGAGGAGCTTTCTTGGTGAGCTAGAGATGAGATGAGAGTCCAGCTGGAGTGGGTTTATGAGAGAATGGGAGGAGAGAAATTTTGGAAATAGAAGAAGTAACTCTTTTGGAGAGTTTTGCTGTAAAGTAGAGCAGAGAAATGGGGCAGTAGCTGGAAGAAAGTAGAAGTCAAGGGGAAAAAATTAATGGGAAAAATGGTAGCATATATGTATACCGTTGTGGGTGCGGGGATGAGGGAGGGGAGGTAGGTATTTACCATACAGGAGATAAAGGACAGAATTGCTGGCACAGGGTCCTTGAGTAGGTGAGAAAGGATAGGAGTGTGTGCACAGATGGAGGCGCTGACCTTAGATGGCAGCAGGGCAGGTCAGTGTCAGCAGCAGAAGGAGGACATGGCAATGGGCCTGGAGGTGGTTAGCAGAAACTTCTGATTATTATACCTCTGCGTTCTCAGTGCAAGAGGAAGCAATTTTATCAGCTGAGAATGAGGATGGTGAGAGGGTCTTAAATGTTTAGAGAAAGAGAGAAGTTCAAACAGTTGGCTTGGAAAGTGGAATAGTGAACCATTTCTCTAATCTTAGAGAAATGTGGCAGATGCTGAGGGACAACTTGAGTCTGTGACCGTGAATGGATGGTGAGACTAGACAACAGACTTGGATATTTTTCTAGCAAGGTTCAGTGGCAGATGTGTAGCCAGGAATTAAAAAGAAAGCTGGAGTCAACCAGGATTGGGACTTTGCCACGCAGATACCACGAAGAGAGGGATATGCAAAGGATTCAATAATGTATACAAGTGAATGGTTACAGCGATGGACTGTTGAGCTCAAGCTGAGTAAGGAGGGAAGTAAGGACATGAGAGGGAGTGAGAAACAGTAAAAGAGGCATTGAATTTGTAAATTGTGTGTGCCAGTGTGGTTGGAAAATTACTTGTTTTAGGTATCACACAGAGAGAGCTAGAAAGAGAGGAGGTAGTGATTGAGAAGCGTGATGCTGGAATTTGAGATTTTAGACATGTTTCAGGAATAGGTGAAGAAAAAGTCTGGAGGTATGTTACGGGCTGATTGTATCTCTCTTAAATGCATATGTTGAAGCTCTAACCCCCCATCATCTCAAATGGGACTATATTTGGATAGGGCCTTTAAAGAAGCAATGAATTTAAGATGAGGCCAGCATGGTAGGGTTAATCCAATCAGATTAGTGCCCTTATAAAAGGAAATATGGACACACAAAGGGATTCCAGGAGTGCAAAGAGAAAAGACCATGTGAGCACACAGTGAGAGGTGGCTATCTGCAAGCCAAAGAGAGAAAGGTCCCAGGAGAAACCAATCTGCCAACACAGATTGGCACATAATCTACAAATCTGACTTGACCTTGGCCTTCTGGCCTCCAGAACTGTGAGAAAATAAGTGTCTTTTGTTCAAGTCACCCAGTCTGTGGTGTGTCACTATGTCAGTCCTAGTAGGTTGACACAAGGTGTGACCCTGGGAGTGAGTAGCGTAGGGAGGAGGAGCGAAGTTGCATAGGGAGGTTGAGGACAAGATGACTGGCGAAAAGAAATGGAAAGGGCTGTGTATTGGAGCAATCATTTATAATGAATACTAAAATCAACAATTAGACAATGTCAGTTTGGGAGAGAATGACTACACTTAGAAAGCCAGGTGCTAGACTCTTCAAGGAATGAAAGAAAGTAATCTTGAGGGGCACTGAACTGCAGGTGGGAGATGAAAATATCATCCAGCACTGAAATGTATAACTTCTTAAGCCAATAGTCACCATGCCCCTTCCCAATGATTTTTAAGCAGAGCTTTAAAATAAATGAAAATGTTTGATTTGGCTCTTAGTTTTCCTCAATGTGAAACCTCTTCTCATAGAGGTTCTGACAGGCACCAAAATGAGAATAAAGAAGGCGTGGGGGCAGAATAATCGCTGAAGGGGGTCATTGGCTACCAGGAAACCCAGAAGTAGCTGTGTTCTACCAGACATACTTGCAAGGCTTTAAGGAGGTTTAACTTTATTGAGATTTGATTTTAAAAAATGTTTTTATTGCCAATATTTTGCACTTTGGAGAGCAGTGGCTAAGATTACGTTTTGTTAATGTTTGTGGGGAGCAGAATCATTGATACAGATTAGCTAGATAGATTACTGATGTCTGCTGTGGGGATGGGGTCACAGAAAAGTAACATGCATGGCTAGTATTCCTTAGTCTTTGTTCAGCCCCAAACGATGTGTCTACTGATGGTATCATGTCACAGGTAGTTATGAAGACTTGGTGAGGAAGTACACGACCAATTGCTATTTGGAAGACTGATCCAGAAGAATGACAGAAGTGAATGAAGAGAATATTACTGGCTGGAAAACGTGATAAAATTGTGGAAAAGCGAGTTGAGTAATTTCTTTCTCTTCTTCATAGCTAGGAAAACACTTTTAATCTGCCTCTGGAAAAATATATGTTTGCTCACAAATAACATTCTTGAAGCCATTTGCCTCTGGTAAACTCTTAATTATTTGCCAAAGAATTCTTACTAAATCAAGATTTTCTTGCCGGCCCTCCAGTAACTGGGAGGAGCCGCTGGGATGCCGTCCTTGTCAGCTGCTTCTGGCCTTGGCTTCCTATTCTCCACAGCAGAGCTGAGGAAATCCGCAGGATGCCTGGTACCACGGGACAGGGTGACTCAGGAGGAAATACTCCACCTAAAATAGTCATGGTATGCAGTCTCTGAGTCACTTCACTTTGAAATGAGTGAATATAAGATCCTGGAATTAGTCCCACAGGTGATGGGAAGTGAGAAAGAAGGAAATATCTGAAAAAAGTTTATCCAAAAGAGAAATTGTCCATGTATATGACATTTTAACAGCAGAAAATGCTAATATTCAGGGAGAAATTTCATCTTGAGAGTTTAAAGTAGATAAACTGTGGTTTCTTCCATGGACCATGGGGACAAAACACTGGTCTGGGTCCAATTTAGGGACCTACTGGGAGTGAATATTTGCTTAAAAACACATTAGAAATGCAGCAGTAGACCAGCTGTGTAAACAGAAGTGGACTGTTTTGATGCAGTTTTCCTGAATTTTGTGTTTATAATCCTTTCTCTAGAATTATCTGGCCAAAATGTCCATAGTGCCAGTAGATTCCAGGTTTATCTCTAACTAATGGTAAACATTAAACTTTTTCCCTACTGAGACAGGGAAAAGAGCATTCCTATTTCTATTCAAAGTTCCCCAAAGTAGCTTTCTGTATTTGAAATATCCTCTCAGACCACTGTCGAATCCTCCCTTTGCTCCCTTCTGACTGGCTGCCAGCCTTCCAGAATCCATTTATTTATTCAAGCTCTTCATAGCAGGGGAGCAAGGAACTGTATTCAGTCATTGATTCTTAAAACGTGTATTGAACATCTATATGATGACACACAAGACTGAAGCAAAGAACACTCATTCCCGCAAAATGCTCAGAGTCTAGTTGAGGAAAAGTTCAACAACAAATTTGTAATACAAAATGTTGCATATCCAGTAGACTTAACCGTAGGCTTTTTGAAAGACACAAGAACTTTGAATGGAGTTCAAGTGAGATTTCTTGGAAGCCTGGGAGACAAAACCGAGTCTTCAAGGTTACACAAGTATCTGGGCAAACTGAGCCGCAACCAAAGCTAAATGTTGCCAGGTGTGGTGGCCCATTCCTGTAATCTCAACACTTTGGGAGACCAAAACAGGAGGATCACTTGAGCCTAGGAGTAGAGTCCAGTCTGAACGACATGATGAGATCCATTTCTGCATAAATATTTTTTAAAAATTAGCCAGGCATTGTGGCACATGTCTGTACTCCCAACTACTGGAGAGGCTAAGGTGAGAGAATCGCTTGAGCCTGGGAGGATGAGGCTGCAGTGAGCTGTGATTGTACTGCTGTATTTCAGCCAGGGTGACAAAGTGAGGCCTTGTCAAAAAAAAAAAAGAAAAGAAAAGAAAAAAAGAAAGCTATATATTCATTGGTAGATAAATGCAGTGTATGAAGCTTGATTGGATCTTGGTTTGGAAAAAGTATAGTGAAACGCATTTTGGAGATCATCGGAAAAATATGAATATGTGAATGTAGACAATATTAAACAATATTAGAAGGTTATTAATAACTTGGATGTAATGATGGTGTTATAAAGGAGTTGCTCTAAATTTTAGGAGATGCATATGCCTTCTCTGAAATGGTTTAGCCAAAGAATAAGGAAAAGGAGGAGGAAGAGGAGGAGAAGAAGAATGGTAGCTAGATAAATGAAGCAAATGTGACAAAATATTAACAATTGTTGGACTTAAATCTGAATGTTCGTTGTACTAGTTTTTCCACTTTCCTGAAATTTTCATAAAAAGTAGTTGAAAAAGAATACCCTATTGGACTTTCAGTTATATGAATCGCAATGTTTTCTAAAATTCAGACGGTAATTTCATCTTGTGAATACAAAGAAGAAAATAAATGCTCTGTCCAAACAGCTGCATTTGCCTTCACAGACCCACTGTGTTAGACAAGAGAGTGGCCCCTCTGTAACTTGGAGCTACTTGAGCTTGGCTGTGTCCAGCTGCTTGTGGGATGCAAGAGATATGATTGGGAGGGTGGGTGAGGATGGAGTTCAGAGCTTGAAGGATCTTCTCCATGTCATGCTGAGTAATTTGGATTTTTCCTGAGGATGTCAGAGACACTTAAGAGTTGAGTGGTAGTTACACAATTTTTAGAGACTCATTTCGGTTTCAGTTTGAAGGATGGATTAGAGTTTGGAAGCTATAGAACTAAGAGATCAGTCCAGAGACAACGCAGTAGTTCCATCAGAGATAAAGGACATATGCTGATGTGAAGGGGGAGCAACAGAAATTCTCATTCATTGCTGGCAGAAGTGCAAAATGGTACAGACACTTTAGAAGACAGTTTGGCATTTTTAAAAAACAAACTTAAACATGTATATACCATATAATTTAGCAATTCCACTCCTAAGTTTTTATTCATGAAAAATGAAAATATGTCCACATAAAGACCTATAGAGGAATATTTAGAGTAGCTTTATTCATAATCACCAAAAACTGGAATACTAATCAATAAAGAGGAAAGAACTACTGACACTACAACATGGAGAAATCTCAAAAGCTTTATGCTAAGTGAAGGAAGCCAGATCACATACTAAATGATTTCATTCATACGATATTCTGAAAAAGACAAAGCTAATGGAGCAGAAATCAGATCAGTAGTTACCAGGGGCTGGGGTAGGGAAGGAGTTGATGATAAAGGGACACACAGAACTTGCTAAGGTCATGGAAATACTTTATACGGTATCTTTCTGGTGATAGTTACAAAACTATATAATTTATCAAAACCATTACCTATAAATATACATTTTACTTGATAGAAAAATTCTATAGGAAAAGTGAAAGATGTTTTAGTGATCAAAAGATGGACACACTAATAAAAGAAGTAGAGATATCAGAGAATAGCACCTGACACAGCTAAGTGACGACCGCAAGGATGAAATGCTGAACCAAGTTGCATCTAGGAGTAATTCAGAATGTACTAAAATATTTTTGTCCATTTTTATGTTGTTACAAAAGAGGCTATTATGATCTGAGTGTTGGTATTTCCCCTAAATTCATATGTTGAAACCTAACTCCCAGTGCAATAACATGAAGAGATGGGGATGTTAGAGGGTGGTTAAGTCATAAGGGCTCTGCCTCATGAATTCAATTAATGCCCTTATAAAAGAAGTTGAAGGGAGGAGCCTTGCCTTCCTTCCATGTGAAGACACATAGAAGGTGCCATCCATGGAGCAGACAACAGCCCTCACTAGACATTAAATTTACTGTCTTGATCATGGACTTCCCAGACTTCCCAGATAAATTTCTGTTGTTTGTAAATTAGTGGATTTAAAATATTTTGTTAAAGAACAGAAAGAAAAACATATTTTGTTATAGAAACTTGAATGGAGGCAGAGGCCAATTTGGCACAAGTATTAACTTTAAATGTGTATAACTTCAAAAAATGTGTAAAGGATTCTCAAGAAGAAATGTGTGTTCTAGGATCACACACAGTAAGTTTCTCTATGTGTATATATGCAGGGGCATGCCTGTCTCGAAGTCCTTTTTTGGGATGTATTTTTCATTGATTTTACATGTTGTTTAAACAATTAAAATCTATAAAACTGTTTTCTTAATTTTAATCAACAAAAAATACTAGGCATCCATCTTTTATAAATGAGGAATACCTATAATATGATGTTGGCACTTAACGTGGAGATAATCTAGGAGTATAATCTTCCAGGAAGGATTTTTCAGATAAGACAGACATGGGCATACAAATCTATTAAATAAGAATTGTACTGTGGACAGAAAGGACTAAAAATCTATCTCCCATCAATAGAAAACTGGTGAAATACATTATGGAATTATTTATACAATGAAATACTAGACAGGTGTTAAAAATGAGATAAATATATTTTTGCTGATATGCAATGATGGCTAAGTTTAAAAAAAAAAAAAAAAAAAAACAAGCACGTTATTAAGCACAGTGGCTGACACCTATAATCCTAGCACTTTGGGAGACCGAGGCTGGAGGATCACTTGAGTCCAAAAGTTGGAGATCAGCCTGGGCAACATACCTGACTCTACAAAAAGATAAAAAATTAGTTGACCATGGTAGCACACACCTATAGTCCCAGCTGCTCAGAAGACTGAGAAGGGAGGATGGCTTGAATTTAGGAGTTTGAGGTTACAGTGACAGAAAGAGACCCTGTCTCAATAAAAAGAAAAAAAAGAAAAACACTGTGTATAACATGCTTCCATTATATAACAAAAGTGTGTGTATATACACATACACTTGCATAGGCATAAAAGATCTCTGAAAGACTACAACAGGAAGCTGGATCCATTCAGGATACAGAAACCACAAATAATTTGAATAAAGAAGGTTTGATATGAAGAATGATTATTTACAGGGAATTTACTAAAAGAGAATACTAAGAGAACTCTGAAGAATATGCTAGGGCTGACAAAGAGTACACAGGGAAGGAATGAGCTTGGAAGGGGTGCCCCTTAAGGTCGGATCCAGACTTCCCGGGAGAGGGTGCAGCCCTCTGGATGTGCATTTTGCTGCATTGCTCCAGGTCAGAGCTGATCCACAGTTGACAGACTAGGAGTCATAAGCCAGGGATGGCAAGGTGGAAATTCCCCCACTGGGGAACCTGCAGGCTGAGGCTGGCAGGCAAGAAATCAATGGCTGCGGGCTGCTGACAAAATTCATGAAGAAACTACCCTTAAGAAGTGCTGTTGAATTTATGGGAAACTGGTTGGACCACTGTGAGGACACCATGGAAAGCTTCCAGGATGCTGCTGCAGGACTGTTGCTGAGCTGGCCGCAGGGAAACCAGCCAGGGCACCCATGAAGCTTGTTGGCATGAGCTCCATTACTGCCTGGCTCACACATCAGCCCAGGAGCAAGAACAGAAAGTCTACCAGAATCAGGAAGGAGGAGAATCCCCTTTTTCTTCCAGATTCCCTCCAGGCCCTCTACTGGCAAAAGTTAACTGTGTCAGCTGGCAAAGGAAAGATGTTTCAGTAACTCAAGCAGAGAAAGGAAGGGTGCATTTGGCATAGAAAGGCAATAGGTTCATAAATGCCACAGGTGGTAATGGTCGTATCTAGGGAGAAAAACTGGATGATAAGGCTCAGATGTGAGAGAGAAACTTACTTTTCACTATAGATCTTTGTACTGCTTGATTTGCGGGAAAAACTTTGAGAAATTTTCTTAATGCATCAAGTGTAGAGTTTCATATGTCAGAATAATAGTGATGCTGCTGATAGTAAATGACAGCCATTGTTAAATGCTTTTGGTTTATTAACTCCCCAAATCTTTTTTCCCAGTTACTACTATTAGACTCAATTTTTACACAGGAAGAAGTCAAGGCACAAATGGGTTAAATAACTTGCCAAAGGTTCGCTAGGAAGTGGCTGAGCACAGAACCTGTGCTTTTGAATTTTTAAATTCTACAATATACATAAAGTAACTTTTGAATTCCAATACTAATATAGTTATAAATCATACAACTATGAAATAAAGTTTAGATTTCTTGTGGTCCCTTTTTTCTTTAGAGTATAAAAACACTAAGCATGTGTAATCAGGATATTGTGTTTGGTATGGAAAAGAGAAATTCAAGTAACCACTACACTGTATTAATTTACTGCATCTATCAGTGTTTACTGAGGCATAAAACACAGCAAATGAATGGAGTGACAGCATTAACACTATTCACCAGATATTTCCAAATCATTGACTCCCCCTAGGGGTGAGTTGGGTCATGTGATTAACGAGCTGCATATGTTATTTCCAGTCAAACATTTTAATTGTGAGAGACTCTCCATGACTTTTTCCTCTTGCGTGGAGAATGCAATGTTAGAGATGACTCTACAATTGTAGTGTGATGACAAGACTCTATATTGACTGTAATGAAAAAAGATATGAGCAAAATATCATATCACATGAGCAAGAAATAAACCTCTGACTTTCTAAGCCCTTGCTATTTTGATGCTGCTGCTTACTGAAGCATAATCTATTTCATTTTACTTATATAAGTGATGTGTTTCTGATTAGAGTTAAATAGAAAAACATATGATTGTAAATATTCCAAAAAAGTAAATATATTACTTTATTCTAAAATATTTCTCCTGAAAATTTTGAACTTGGAAAAACCAAAGGAATAATACAATGATCACTGTTTATCCTTCAACTAGATTCATCAATTGCTCATATTTTACCCTCTTTATATTTCTCACATAATTTCTTTCTGAACCATTTGAAAGTTGTAAACATCATGAAACTTCACTGAAAAAAAACTTCATAGGCACCTTCTAAGACCAAGAAAATTCTTCTACATGACCACATTGAAAATGGAAAATCTTGATTCCTTACTGAATTCACATATTTTAAAATTCTACAATATACATAAAATAGCTTTTGAATTCCAATACTAATGTAGCTATAAATCATACATCTATGAAATAAAGTTTAGATTTCTTGTGGTCCCTTTTTTTCTTTAGAATATAAAGACACTAAGCATGTGTAATCAGGATATTGCGTTTGGTATGGAAAAGAGTAATTCAAGCGACCTTTGGGGTTTTTTTGCTTTTTACTTTTCAGATATTAAAAATGAAATCTCATTATGTTGCCCAGGCTGGTCTCAAATTCCTGATCTCAAGTAATCCTCCTGCGTCAGCCTCCCAAGTGCCTGGGACTACAGGCATGAGCCACCATGTCCAGCTCTCAAGTAACTTTGAAAACAGTACTCTGACTATATATTCTTAGTAAGATGTATTCTAAGGACAAAAGGGACTTGCAAAGAAATCTTGATAATAATTTGATATATTCATTTGTTTTCTTTTATATTCACCTTTAGGGCTTGCTTTTTAAAATCTTTTAATTAGATGAGTCATTTTTATTTGTTTCAACAGTCAGAACAATATAAAAAGGTATATTTAAAGAAGTGCCACTCCCATCCTTGGCTTACATTCTGTTCCCACCCTCCTCTGTAAGTATTTTCATTAGTCTCTGTTTTATTCTTTTTTTTTTTGGCTACAATAAGCATATACACATGCACGCATACACACATTATTTTCCCTTACTTCTCACACAGTAGTGCCCTATATGTTTTTGCTTTTTTTTTTTTTTTTTTCCGCTAAATAACATCTCGTAGAAGTCACTCAGTATTAGCTTATGGAAATTTTGTTGTTGACCAGGAGTGGTGACTCATGCCTGTAATCCCAGCACTTTGGGAGGACAAAACAGGTGGATTATTTGAGGTCAGGAGTTTAAGATCAGCCTGGCCAACATGGCGAAACCCTGTCTCTACTAAAAACTAGCTGGATGTGGTGGTGCATGCTTGTAATCCCAGCTACTCGGGAAGCTGAGGCAGAAGAATGGCTTGAACCCAGGAGGCGGAAGTTGCGGTGAGTCAAGATTGTGTCACTGCACTCCGGCCTGTGCAATAGAGTAAAATTCCATCTCAAAAAAAAAAAAAAAAAGAAAGAAAGAAAGAAAAAAAGAAAAAGAAATCTTGTTGTTACTATTATTATGTTTGCATAGTACTCCATCATGTAGCTATGCCACAGTTATTTATTAGTGGCAGTTTGGGTTTTTTCCAATATTGTACTTTTATAAATGATAGTGTTATGAAAACTTTATATGTGTGTTCTTTCATGTTTGTGGAGATGAATTTCAAGGTAATTTCCTAGAAGTGGATTTCGTGGGTGGAAAGGTAAATAACATAATCATGATTGTTGGATATTTCCCAGTTTCCTCCATCAGGGGCTGTATCATTCTGCATTTCCACCAGCTTGTATCACAGTGCTCAGTTCTCCGCCCCCTCGCCAACAGAGTGTGTTCTCACCTGTTTGAATTATTGCCAGTCTAGTAAACAAGAAATGATATCTCTATGTACTTTTAGCTTACATTTTTCTTATTATCAGTATGGAACATCTTTTTATGTGGTTAAGGGCCATTTATATATCTCTTTTTGTGAACTGTTTATGATGATGTCCATTTTCCATCAGGTTTTAAAATTTTATTCATTTTGATTTTTAGTCACTCTTTATATATTAAAGAGATTAGTCCTTTGTAACACAAGATACAAGTATTTTTACTAGTATTTATTTGTCTTTTGACTTTGCTTATGATGTCATATGCATTGCCAAGAAAAAAAAACCTTTATTTTCATGAAGTCAAATTTATCAAGATTTTCTATTATTGCTTTGGGATCTCATTTTATATCTTTGAAAATAATTATGTCCATTCCCAGTTATAAAAATTTATTCATGCTTTCTTCTAGTACTTTTTTGCTTTACTTTTTTTTTTTTTTTTAACATTTAGACTGCTGATCTATTTGAAATTTATTCTGGTATATGCTATGAGATAGGGATCTAAATTTATCTTTTTGAAATGTCTATCCAGTTGTCATTACACTATTTTTTAAGAGGTATTATTTTCTTTAGTGATCATCTTTGTTATTTACTAATTCTTATATGTCAAAAATAAAATCAGGTCAATTTAGAAAATTTTAAAGAATGTCTCCCACTTTCAAAAGAAGTTTTCCAACCAGGAGACTTTGAATAAATGTAAGAAGGTAATAATGGTAAGATGCTCACCTTACAGCAGTTATAGCGCAGTGTATACAGCATAAAGGAGAAATTATTTTGACCTTCTTTGTGATTGGCTATTACGTATTGACATTCTTTTTAGGACAAATAGTGCTGTTCAAGCTAATTTATCTATAGCTGATTGGTTTAATTTCACTGAATTATGCTGGCAAGAACATAAAGTTATGTTTTGTGTTTTGTTTGTGATTTGAAATTAGCATTTTAGGAAAATCAAGATGACTAAAGTTTTGGTTATATGGTTAAGAATGGTTAGCCTTGGGGTATATCTAAACTGTAGCCTCCATTTATATTTTTCTTTAGCACGTAAATACTTGGTTCTACTTGGAAATATCTAGTCTGTTCCATTTGTCTGTCTCTCTATTCATGCTGTATATTTTTTGATCATATACAAATGTTACTCTCCTATTTCTCTTGAAATATAAGGAAAAAGTGCTGTACCCATGGGACTTCCTGACTAATTGAATGTGGAATTTGGAACAGAGGAAAATGTCCAGGCTAACTCTCATACTTCTTTCTCAAATGACTTGGGTGGAAAGTTAAGGCTATTTGCCAAGGTGTGACATAAGAGAGAGAGAATGAGAAGAAAGTACTAACAAAAGATGGAAACTTTGTATTGCACTAGGAGTATGCCTAGGAAGAAGAAACCAGAAAAAGGGCTCAGAACAAAGAGTTAAAGAGATGTGTATTAGTTTTGTTATCTACCCTGGAGTTCTTGGGCTCTCAATGCAATAGAAATTCAGGCCAAGCATTGTGGCTCATGCCTATAGTCCTAGTACTTTAGGAGGCTGAAGCAGGAGGATCCCTTGAGGCCAGGAATTTGAAACCAGCCTGGACAGGATAGTGAGACCCCATCTCTTAAAAAAAAAAAAAAAAGAAAAGAAACAGAAATTGACATTAGTTCAAAAGAGTTTTCCCAAACAAGGCTCAAGCACAAGGGAGGCAGCACAACAGAGAGATTCTCCGGCTGCCTCCTTGGAAGGTAATAGGCAGTTTTAAAGGAGTGAGGTTTAGGTACGCAGAGGCAGGGAACGTTTAGCGCCTGTGCAGTTTGATTACATGTCCCTTCAAATATCACACTTCTTATAAGCATGTAAACTCTCTACCTCTGGGTGTGATTTTTAAATTTTAATGAAGCTAACATTAAGGAATGGTCAATCTCCTGGCCTTGTATACATCTGGGAGATAGGGTTAACTTCCTTGAGTAAGATTTATGGTGGGAGCTGCTTATTTCAGCTTCCTTAAGGTCCGGCAATCAGCGGGTATGGCACTTTGAGCAAGATTTATGGTGCCAGGTCTGGATGGTCTGGTTGGGGTTCCCGCTAGCCATGCTGCCCCCCAGCAGCTTGCAGTAGAGGTCCTCGGTGGTCACAGGGCAGGTAGTCAGTGAGTTCCTTCCAGATCTGTCGCAGCCTCTTACAGCTGCCATAAAAAATTACCACAAACTAAGCAGCTTAAAACAACAGAAATTTATTGCCTCCCAACTCAGGTAACTAAAGGTCTGAAATTAAGCTGCTGGCAGGGTTGGTTTCTTCTGGAAGTTTTGAGGGAGAATCTGTTCCATGC
This sequence comes from Sapajus apella, assembly GCF_009761245.1. NCBI lineage: Eukaryota > Metazoa > Chordata > Mammalia > Primates > Cebidae > Sapajus > Sapajus apella. The sequence continues at coordinate 18,754,543 of NW_022436944.1, read as the reverse complement.
CCGCGTCCTAGCTTTGGTGGTTGCCCGCAATCCTTGATGTTCCTTAGTTAAACGGCATCACTCCAACCTCTGCACTTTGCAGAGAGTAGATTCTTTACAATTGTTTGCTGAATCAATGAATGTATTTTAAAGTAAATGACAGTACAAAGAATATTATTCCATAAATTGCTTTTTTGTTGTCATCATTTCCTTTTTTTCTTCTGTTATGTAGCAGCAAATAATGAATAAGTGCTTTTCCAGTATTACCCCCTGAACAATCCTCCGGGACAGTTATTGTCATATTTCACTTAATCTAAGATGCCTCAATCTGAGGATGACCTATCTATGAACCTTTCTTCTATCTGTGAGCTATTCTATGAAATAGTTAAATGGGCAAAAAATGCTGCTAATGAATCTCTGACCTGCCATCAGTTGTAAGATAAACTCGAATTTGAGGTACGTTATCAGGTGACAAAAATGCGCATCTTAGAATTGATGACACATATTATCTGCATTTTGTAACAGAGCTTTCTTCTCATGCATTGGGAGAATAAAAGCTTCCTTTCTCATCCCCATTATTCAGCTTCATGAGGAGCAGCCAGTCAGCATATGCTTGTTGAAAGGTTTTGTTCTTTAAATAGAGATAGATATAACACGGCTTCTAGGTTAAACCTTGACTCAGCACAGATCTTGTTCTTAACTATTGATCCACATTGGAAATGTTTTGAAGACATAAATTCTTCTAATTCTCATGTTAGTCAAAGGAAGGCTCTTGTCCAGATTCTTAATCAGCATTGTCCTCTTCATTTTCTTTTGCTTAATTGAAAATGGACTGCCTGTGTTGCCCTTTAAAACCAGCCTAAGGCAGTTCCCAGCTCCTAAGAATAACTGACACGTAATGTCTTCTCCATGCCAGCATTCTCACTTACATTATCTAAGCCAGACATTATCATTCCCGTTGGACACATGAGGGAAGAGAAGCTGAAGGAGTCCATGAAACTTGCTTAAGATCACAAAACTAAACGTGATGAAGGCTGGAGTTCTACCAGGCTGCTCTCCCTGCTCCCCTTCCCATGTCATTGCCCCTTCTCTAAAGAATGGTAGTGTGACCTGTCCCTTGGCCTTAAAGGATTTTCACAGCAAAACAAAAAGGGCAGCCAAGTTGGACAAGAGTTGTTAAGAGACCTCTCAATGTGCTTTTTACATGAATAACATGATGTCTGTCATCTTGGGAACACAGAGTGTGTCATAAACATTATCTCATTAGTCCTCACAACACCAGACATTTTCAAACAAATGAGTTAATGTTTGCAGGAAGTCCTTGAGATAGGAAGATTGTAGGCACAGTATGAATGTCCAGCATTGTCCTAAAGCCTGAACAGCTGTCAAAGGGTCACAGCCTTGGAGAGCTCTCCTACGAAAATGTCAGATCTTTCAAGTCATGAAGATGGAGGCAGAAATGGAGCTGGTCAGGTCCAACAAAGCCATCTCTGGTTTGGGGATGGAATAGATGTATAATTCAGAGATGCCAAAGGGGATTCCACTGGCAACTCAGATTAATTATTGATCCTGCCTGACAGGCTGAGTAGAGATGGATTTCAAAGCCTTTCCTGCTTGTAGGAAAGAATAACTATAACATGTGCTATAGTTATAGTTATAACTATAACTATATAGCATCCTGACCTATGAAGGAACAAGCTCATTGGCAAAGAGTTCTGGGAATGAGTAGTGATGTTTGCAAAGGGTGCAGAACTGGGAGTTAGAAGCATATGTTCCAGCAATTTACCATTTTCGGATCAATGATTCTCAGTCATGGCCGTATATGAGAATCACCTGAAGAGCTTTTAAAACTACTAGTACCCAGCTATTGCCCCAGATCAAATGAATCAGAATTTCAGCAAGTGGGGCTTGGTTATCTATATCTTTTTGAAAGTGCCTGGGTAATTCTAATTGGCAATTCTAATCTAACTCTAAGTGAGATTCAAGTGGTGAGTGTAACCTAAGTCTAGTTGAGTAGCATTCTCTAGGGCAGTAGTTCTCAGCCTTGACAGTACTTTGAGATTATATGGGCTCTATTAAAAACTTACTGATGTCTAGGTCACACCTCATATATCCTGATGTAATTGATTTGGGGTTTGGCCTAGGCTTTGGGAATTTTGAAAGCTATTGGGTGATATTTTTAATGCAGACCTTATTTTATTTTATTTTATTTATTTAATAAGGTTTTATTTTTCCAAATATACAATTGGTTGAACCTGTTCCTGCATCTTCACCAGAAGCTGGAGCACCTCCTCACTAGGTATTTCTGGTATAAATTATTTGAGCTCTGTCGCAATTTCTTAAATATGTTGATGTTCTTTATTTTTTGGTATTTTTTAGAAAGGCTGATACTAGTTGTTCCTTTCTATTTGTAGTGGTTCTTTCAGAAGCTCTTGTAAAGCAGGCCTGGTGGTGATGAAATCTCTGAGTGCTTGCTTGTTCACAAAAGATTTTATTTTTCCTTCGCTTATGAAGCTTAGTTTGGCTGGATGTAAAATTCTGGGTTGAAAGTTCTTTTCTTTAAGGATGTTTCTAAGTGTTGCCGATGGGAGAGTAGAAGATGAGGAGCCATGGGAAGGGTAGTGCGTAAGGAGGATCCAGGGAGCCTCTGCAGCCCTCCTCATTCTTTATCTCTACACCTGAGCCCAGTTACCCCACCTGGCATGGCTCTACAACCATGAAACCCTGATGCTGTCCATGCGTAAGGAGCCCTGACAATGTGGACATGGATATTTCTCTCATTATGCAAAATGAGACTCACTGTGGCCTCCAGTGTGATGCTTCCTTGGGCCAAGAAAACACCCGATTGCTTTCAGGTTGCCTGACTCATGGGGCACCTTGGTGCTCTGGCTAGGGACACTGAAGACTGAATCACCTAGCTTGCCTTTGCAGAAACTGTTTACTAATATGTCGTTTCATTTCTGTCTTTTTCCAACCTTAAGCTTTGTGTGCCCCTCATCCACAGCATGTCCTTGCCCCCCATACCTCTACTCCCATGATAAGAGGATGCATAGGCAAATATACATGGAAGTCTCTGTTCAACCTCTGGAGGGGCCTGTAGGTGATGTATACTATTGCCCACACTTACATACAAGCATGTAATCCCTATGATAAGCATCAGTGGGACTAAGAAATATAGTTGAGTGATATTTCTATCTTTGAAATTCTGTTTTCTCTCCCACTTAGAGAAGACTCTTACAAGTCAGCTACAATAGGACTTTTTTTCTCCAAAGTTGTGACATTGGAAATCAGGACTCCCCTTACAAACCCAGGGAGCTGAATTGTTTAAAGGACACATAATATTTTCCTAAAGAATTGGAGCAAGAACAACAGGGTAGAAGCCCTGCAGACCCATTTGAGTGCAGAAGACACAGACAAAGCGCATCGGTGTTTCCATCCTTGAACAGGGAGCAGCTAATGATGTGATAAATTTTCTTCTTTCATCCTAAGCTTTTGGTTGTCATTGAAGTACTCTTCTGAATTCCATCTACCTATTGTCATTTAATGAGAATTTATTATGTTTCCAGCTCTGTGCTTTATGTTATATCTGCTATTCATTCTCTTCCCAAAGCTGTAGTCCTAGGGTCTGATAGTTAAATAATTCAGAAGTTTTGAGTTAAATAGCTTTTTATAACAAGAATTTTCAGAGCTAGTGGAATGTCCATTTGTGTAGTGAATCTTTGAAAAAAATTATATGGTATGTACTATTTCCCAGACTGGGAAATAGTGCATCTCATAAGACATGTTTATTTCAGAAGATGCTGCTGAGGTCTCAGGGACTGCTATCTCTTTCTCTGTTACAAACTGAGTTGTGTCTTCTTTAAAAAAGACATATTGAAGTCCTAACACTTAGAATGTGACCTTTTTTGGAAATACAGTCTTCACAGAGATATTCAAGTTAAAACGAAGTCATTAGAGTGAGCCCTAATCCAATATGACTGGTGTCCTTACAAAAAGCAGAAAATTTGGACAAGGAGTCAGGCATGGGGAGAAGGAGGACAATGTGAGGAGACGCAGGGACAAGATGGCCATCTACAAGCCGAGGAATGTCTGACATTTCCTGAAGCTAGGAGAGAGGTCTGTAACAGATCTGTTCCCAGTGCCTTCAGAGAGAGCATGAGCATGCTGAGACCTCGATTTCAGACTTCTGGCCTCCAGAAACATAAGACAATAAATTTCTGCTTTTCTAAGCCACCTACCAGTTTGCCCATACTTTGTTTTGGCAGCCCTAGGAAACTAATGTGTTCTTCTAGCTGATGGTGGGTAAATCAGGCTCAGTTTCTTCCCTCTTTACTTTTTTATTTTTTAAAATATATTTGAAAATTTCTATCATAAGTATAAAGTTAATAAAAATACTCATTTATCTGAATTTTCATTGTAATAGTGGTATCAATTTTTATCTAGACAAATAGCCAGCTACATTAGAAACAAACTTTTTCAGCAAATGACCAGAGAATCAACATTTTAGGCTTCGTGTTATGTGTAGTCTCTGTCAGATACTCAACTCTGCCATTATAGGAGAAAAGCAACCATACACAACATGTAAACAAATCAGTGTTACTGTGTTCCCTTAAAATTCTATTGACAAAGTAAGCAGCAGATCAGATTTGGCCTATGGGCCACAGTTTGCTGACCCCTGAATACTGAGCACCGACTATATTCCAGGCATTATTCTAGAAGTTGGCAATGCAATAGTGAGCAACACAGTCAAGGTTTCTGCTCTCATAGAGTCTGGAAAATCTTGCTCACAGCTGTGTCCTTAGCACCTTGTGCAGTGCATGGCATACAATGAGCAATCCATAAATACTGAATCAGTGAGTGACTGGAAGTTCCCCAGGCAGGAAGAGATGAGCCAAGCCTTAAGAGTGCTAGGCTAGAGGAAAACTCTGGGACCCCTGGGATGCTAACTAAAGCAAAACAAAAGAAGCTCCATTAGTAGATTGATTCCTTGACAAAAAGCAAACAAACAGGCAAACAAAAAAACACACAAGCAAACATCAGTGAGTTCTCATATATACCAAATGCACCAAAAGACATGTACGAAAATGATCACAGCAACATATTTCCTAAGATCCCCAAACTGAAAACAACTCAAATGTCCGTCAATAGAATAATGAATATTATTCTATTCCATTGCAACATTTCACACACAAGTTTTGTATTATTTATTTATTTATTTTTCATGTCCATGAATTCAAAGGGCTCTCACATAGGTTTTGTATAGAAACAACACTACAGTTCCCTAAGAGGTGCCTTTTCAAGGTATCTATGTTCACTAGTTGTAGTCTACAACTAGAAGGCTCTGAGTCAGGCATTCCACTAGCTACTAATTCTCACCACACCCTTCTTTGTTACATGGGTACAGGTATCCTTGATTCCTATGCAAGACTAAGGACCAGTTGCAACGGCCACACCTATCTCAGGTGACAGATGATGGGAAGAGTTTGAAAACAAAACCAAGGTAGTAAGACTGGGATCTCTTGGAATACCTAACTCCATATTGTCTAAGGCAATCCCTTGGCTAAAGCAGTAGTTCTAAAACTACAGTCAGCTCCTTAATAATTGCTGACAACTATTAAACTTTTAACCTTTTTAAAAAATTACTTTTTAACATACCATAAAATGCACACAAAAACGTACAGCTTAATAAATGTTTACACTTGTTCACGCCATGTAACCACCAGCCAGAGCAAGACACAGGGTATTTCCAGCACCTGAGAGACTCCCTCATACCCTCTCCCAGGCCATATGCAACCTACCACTACCACTACACACACTCAAAGTAACTACGGTTCTGATTTCTATCATTATAGATTTGTTTTGCTTGGTCTTGAACTTCATATACATTGGTTCATAAAGTATGTTTTCATTTGTGTCTGGGTTTCTCACCCAAACATTATGTTATTGAATGCTGGCTCCCAAAATATCACCAGAACAATCTGTTGATAAGATAAAGCTGAGTGTATTGCTTACTGCAGTGAGGGAGAATACCATCATGAAAAAGCTTTGGTGGTGTCTTGGAGGGAGAGGAAAAAGGTTGGATTTGAGATTTTGATTCTAGCTTAAGGTTATTCTTTTAATGGGAAGACCTAAATAGGATTGGTAAAGATCATGATACAATTGTTTAAGACTGGCGGTAACAGCAAGGCGAGGACTTTGAGGTAGGGGGTTCAAAAGCTCTTGGGATATAAGCTCTTAATGTTTTCTATTGAGGAGATGGTGGATCTTTCAGAGAGTTCCAATAATAAATAATAAAGTTATTTGCTTAGGAAAGAGCCTCCTGGAATAGTAAAACTGTGCTCAAGAAGAATATGGAAGAATAAAACCATGTGAATGTCAACAGTAAGCTGTGGAGCAGTTTATGGTTTCTGTTCTCAGTGACCAAGTTGCGTGTGTTTTGGGGGAGGAGGGGATAGATGGTTTAGGTTCTTAGTATTTGTGAGATTCATTCACATTGTTTCATGTATTGAATATACAACAATTTATTATATGGGTATCATCTATTATCTGAGACAGGAGTGGCCATTTCAATTGGCTCTTAGTCTTGCACGTAACTCAAGGATATCTGTACACATGTAACAATGGGGGTGTGGTGAGAATTAGTAGCTAGTAGAATGCTTGTCACAGAGCCTTCTAGTTGCGGGCTGCAAGTACTGAACACAGGTACTTGAAATGGCACCTCTTGGGGAGCTGTAGTGTTGCTCCTATATGAAAATCTGTGTGTGAAATGTTCATGAGGGATCTACTGTCTCCATCTCAAGGAGTTAGCTACATTAGCTGAGATTACATCCATAATTTTTGTGTCCTCAAAACTGGGGGGCAGGGAGGGAGGAGATATTGTTTTGATTCTATTTATTTATTTATTTAAGATAGATTCACACTCTGTCACTTAAGCTGGAGTTCGGTGGCACCATCTTGGCTCACTGCAACCTTGGCCTCCTGGGTTCAAGCAATTTTCCTGTCTCAGCCTCCCCAGTAGCTATAATTACAGGCACGCACCACCACACCTGGCTAACTTTTGTATTTTTAGTAGAGATGAGGTTTCACCATGTTGGCCTGGCTGATCTCAAACTCCTGACCTCAGGTGATCCATCGGCCTTGGCCTCCTGAAATGCTGGGATTACAGGCATGAGCCTCCACACTCGGCCTTGATTCTCATTGTTTACAAGATTCATCTATGTTGTCTCATGCAACAGTAGTTCTTTTTAATTGCCGTGTATTAGGAAAGTGTGTGTGTGTTTGTGTGTGTGTGTGTGTGTGTGTGTGTGTGAGAGAGAGAGAGAGAGAGAGACAGAGAGAGAGAGACAGAGAGAGAAATGAGAGCAAATGATTGATTCTAGGAAGTAACATGAAATCTAGCTCCAGAAAAACCTAGTAGACTTCTTTAACTACAATAATTAAAATATGTGTCTAAATAGGCCAGGGCTTGCATACACAAAATATTTAATGTTAAATGAGAAGGAGGGATGGGTGCAGTGTCTCACGCCTGTAATCCCAGCACTTTGGGAGACTGAAGTGGGAGGATCACAAGGTCAGGAGTTCGAGACCAGCCTAGCCAATGTAGTGAAACCCTGTCTCTATTAAAAAATATAAAAATGAGGAGAGAGATCCAAGATGGCTGATCACTAGCAGCTCGGGATTGTAGCTCCCACTGAAAGAGCAGAGAACAAGAGGACACCACACTTTCAGATCAACTTTTGTTGCTCACGCACCAGGAGATTCCCAGCGGAGGAGCCCCACGTGTCGCCAGCGCGGCTCTTGAGGCCGGCGAGGCGGTTTTGCCGCTGCCTTGGAGCGGCGGTTCTTGGTGCAAAGTCAGAAAAGCACCATCAATGTTAAAGCCGCTGTTTTGGCTGGCGCAGTGGGTTGCTCAGATTCTAGCGCCGGGAATCAACAAGTTGGACGTCCATTCAGAAACCCAACTATAAAGAAGAGGGTAATTATAAAGACCACAGATGGATAAATCTATAAAGAAGGGAAGAAAACAGCCTAAAAAGGTTGAGAATACCCAAACTCAGAATGCCTCTCCTTCTACAGGGGATCACAGTTCCTCATCAGAAACAGAACAAGGCCTGAGGGAGAAAGACTGTGTTCCATTAGCAGAAGCAGACTTTAAAAAGTGGATGATAAGAAACTTCTGGGAATTAAAAGAACTTGTTCTAACCCAATGCAAAGAAACTAAGAACTTTGAAAAAAGGTTTGACGAAATGTTAAAAATAACACACAATTTAGAGAGGAATGTAAGTGAATTAATGGAGCTGAAAAATACAACACGAGAACTTTGCAAACTATGCACAAGTTTTAACAGCCGAATTGATCAAGCAGAAGAAAAGATATTAGAGGTCGAAGACCAACTTCATGAAATAAAACAAAAAGACAAGATTAGAGAAAAAAGGATAAAAAAGAACGAGCAAAGTCTCCAAGAAATATGGGACTATGTGAAAAGACCTAATTTACGTTTGATAGGTGTACCTGAATGTGACGAAGAGAATCAATCCGAGCTGGAAAATACGCTTCAGGATATTATTCAGGAAAACTTTCCCAACCTAGCAAGGCAGGACAATATTCAACTCCAGGTAATACAGAGAACACCACAAAGATATTCCTCAAGAAGATCAACCTCAAGGCACATAATCGCCAGATTCACCAGGGTTGAAATGAAAGAGAAAATACTGAGGGCAGCCAGAGAGAAAGTTCAGGTTACCCATAAAGGGAAGGCCGTCAGACTCACAGCAGATCTCTCAGCAGAAACACTACAAGACAGAAGAGAGTGGGGGCCAATATTCAACATCCTTAAAGAAAAGAACTTTCAACCCAGAATTTTACATCCAGCCAAACTAAGCTTCATAAGCGAAGGAAAAATAAAATCTTTTGTGAACAAGCAAGCACTCAGAGATTTCATCACCACCAGGCCTGCTTTACAAGAGCTTCTGAAAGAACCACTACAAATAGAAAGGAACAACCAGTATCAGCCTTTCTAAAAAATGCCAAAAAATAAAGAACATCAACATAATTAAGAAATTGCATCAATTAATGGGCAAAACAGCCAGCCAACATTAAATGACAACATCAAACTCATATATATTGTTATTAATTCTAAATTTAAATCGACTAAATCCCCCAATCCAAAGACACAGACAGGCAAAAAAAAGCCAAGACCCATTGGTATGCTACAACCAGATCCATCTTACATGCAAGGATACACAAAGACTCAAAACAAAGGGATGGAGAAAAATTTACCAACCAAATGGAGAACAAAAATAAATAAATAGAAAGCAGGAGTTGCAATTTTTGCTGATAAAATAGACTTCAAAGCAACAAAGATCAAAAGAAGCAAAGAAGGATATTACATAAAGATAAAAGGATCAATGTAACAAGAAGAGCTAAAGATCCTAAATATATATGCACCCAATACAGAAATACCCAGATATATAAGGCTTATAAAGAGACTTGGACTCCCACACAATAATAGTGGGAGACTTACAGATCAATGAGACAGAAAGTTAACATCGATATTCAGGACTTGAACTCAGATCTGAAACAAGATTAATATTCATAGAACTCTCCACTTTAAATACACAAAATATACACTGTTATCAGTACTACATCACATGTATTTACAGGTTTAAATGAAATATTGGTTGGCTGCTTGTTAATTATTTTCTTCCCCATTTTTTTATGTCTCTATTATTAAACATAATTACAGGCATACCCATTTTTAGACTGCATTTTAGCCCGGGCAATAAAGCAACACCCCTGTTCTCTCTCCCTCTTCCTCTTCCTCTTTCTTCCTTTCCTTTATTCTTTTTTTCTTTTTCTTTTTTTTTTTTTTATTCTTTTTCTTTCTTTTTCTCTTTCTTCCTCAAAAAAAAAAAAAAAATGAACTGGGCGTGATGGTGAGCACCTGTACTCCCAGCTATTCAGGAGGCTGAGGGAGGAGAATCACTTGAACTTGGGAGGTGGAGGTTTCAGTGAGCCAAGATCGTGCCACTGTGCTCCAGCCTGGGTGTCAGAGTATGGCTTTATTCCCCCCACCCCGCACACACACACAAAAAAAGGAGGAACAATTTATACTAGCCTGGGATGAGTGACTCAATTTCTCTATTTGGATCATTTCCACAAACTGGGCTGGGCCAAATTCAATAAATATATGCAATTGTTAACCCTCCTCTCACCTCAGAAAATTAAAATAAGGAAAATCCAGGCTGTGCTACACAAAGCCCTGATAAAAAGTCAATGCTCAAAGTAAATGTATGTCATTACTTTCATTTTTTTATTATTATTTTTTTTGCATGCACTTAGGGCATATACTTTCATTTTTAAAATACAGAAAACAGATACATGGTTGATATTTGTAAAAATCTTACTTAGTGGCTAGACTAGGTAGAAAGTGTACACTTAACATTTCCCAACACAGAATAGAAATTATGGCCTCCCCATTATATTTTTAGCCTGTGGTTACTGCCAGCCTCACCTGGCCCCTCCCTTCACCTAATTGCAGGCATAATTATTCCCCCGTGTTTATTGTAGGATGACTCCTCTGTCCAAGCACAAGAACAATGGTTTTCTCACATACTTGGGGAGTTCCCTTAAAGACTGTGGACTGCTCCCTGAATTATTTTAGGGCTGAATCTCTTCTCATCTCATTTTTGTTTTATTTCCAAAAGTAATATGTGTTTATGGTAGAAATTTCAGAAAATATAGATAAGCAAAATGAATCAAGACAAAAATCGCATAAAAGCTGATTGTAATTCCTTTTCAGTAATATATTTAAATAGTGTTTATAATATACATATACCTAGTAGGGAGAGATATAGAATCCTTCTTTTCTATATTTTTGAATCTTTCTCTTTCATGTAATGTTGTGTGGTTCACACCATTTACCCTGATTTAACAGCCACTGACTACATTTATCAAGCTAATTCTTTGTTATCAGACATTTAGGCTCTTGTCATTTTTCCTGGTGTTACAAACAATACTCCCATAATTATTCCTGGAATCTGATCTATTGTGAACATCCTTGATGATTCTCCTAAAATAAATTTCTACAAGTAAAAATACTTAGCTAAAGGATGTGCGGGTTTTATATATTGTTGACACATATCAATCACCAAATGGCTTTTCTGAAAAGTTGCATCAAACCCCATACCTGTTCTCACCATGGGTAAGCATCAGAGAAAACAATAAAAAAGACCTTGCACACGTACAAGAAACTCAAATTGTGGTGAAGTTAACACCCTATCAATTTTCCGAGATTTCAATACATGAGATTTCCTTTATGTAGGAATGTATGTGTAAATTTGGTAACTATGGTAAATTGACAGTCAGAGGCCATGTGTACTATCCAAGTGATTCAGATTCTACAGTAACTTTTATTGTTTTAATGTTGCCAGGTAAGAATGAGCTGTTTTGGTACAATCCCTGAAGGAGTTTCCAGCCAAATTGAAAGGCCTAGAATATTACAAACCCGGGAGAATAGGCTATAAACAGAACGTAACAAGGATGTAAGGTAATTGGTGTAAGCTATTTCCTTCAGGTGATGACAATGTCTGCTATTAAGGGACTCACAAACAAGGAGGAATGTTGAGTCACTTAAATTTAGGCTCTGGGATAGGGATGACTGAGGGTCACAGGGGCCTGTCAAAGTCTCCATTAGGTGGTGGAGTATCTGAGTCCAGTGTGGGACGGGAGGAAGACTCTCACCCCTGGGCAGTGGTGGCAGAGGAGGTAGATGAGGCAGAGGTCAGAGGAGCAGGGAAAACACAGTGTTCATGTTACACTGACTTGGATTCAAATCTGTTTTTTTTTTTTTTTTTTTTTTTTTTTTGCTACAGTTTTTCATTTGCTAAAGATGTGGCCTTGGACAGATTATTTAACCTCACTGAGCTTTGAGTCTATAAAATAGAGGCAAGTAATACCTTCTCTCTCAATCAGTTCTTCCATTCTAAGTAAGTATTTGTTTCTCACAGAGCGCAAGGCAGTTCAAAAGTCCTCTTGTTAGAAATTTACGAGGGCTGTTTAGAGATTTCAGTGGAATAATATGTGTAAAACTAATTACAATAAATGACATACTGAAGGAACTCAAGAAATTGTTGCTGTTATTATGTAATTATTATGTAATTAACGGTTGATAATTATTATTGCTATGTCCTTTGAGAACAGATTTAGGACAAAAATGATGCTTATGACTGATAGTTGTGCCTTCTTTTTTTTTTTTTTTTGGATCTGCTATTGCAGGGTTTTTTAATCTGGTGTCTAAGAACTCCCAAAAGACCCCATGAATAAATATCTGGGGGAGAGGGGTGTTACACTTAGGTGGGAAAGTAGGATCATTTTTTCACTAACTTATAACAAAAATTTAGTATTTCCTTTCATTATGACTATGCAACAAACCAAAGTAGCATCAGTAATACTGATCATACTTTGATCTACCAAAAAATCTGCATATGTTTTCATATCACATTAAATTTGCTTCAGGTATCTCAAAATATCATTTTAATTGAAATTGTATTTCAAAAGTACGATAGTTAGGGGGGCTGTGCGGCAAGGAGGGGGAGGACAAATACCTGATGTGTGTGGGGCTTAAAACCTAGGTGATGGATTGATAGGTGCAGCAAACCACCACGGCACATGTATACCTGGGTAACAAACCTGCATACTCTACACATGTATCCCAGAACTTAAAGTAAAATAAAATAATAAATAACAAAAGTGCTTAGCATATTGGCTAAATCTGCTCAGTCAAAGAAAAAGAGAAGTATGATAGTTCTTAGATCCACTCATTAGAAGGCTGTTAGAATACACATTATCACTGTCCACAGGTGTTGAATTGACTGAGCTGGCTGTCAAGACAACCACACTATAAATATTTTCATAAAATAATCTAATGTATTAGTTTACTTCATAAATTATGCATTTTATGTAGTTACAAACATTATTCTTTGAAGGTGTCTGTAGGCTTCACCAGCCTGCCAGAGAGACTATGGTACAGAAAACATTGGAACCTTCAGTCACGAGCCTCCCACCTCAGAGCAGCTTGCCCATAGGAGGAGCTCTGCTGTCTAATGGCTGGTTATGCTTCTTTATAAATTTGCTTTTTTGTTGTCTGGACCAATGAACACCAAAAGCAGAACATTTCTATAGAAATTTTCCAATAAGTCCAAAATCCTGTCACTTGAAAGAGCCTAACCCTGTATGGTAGGGAGAAAAATGTCTGTTATCCTTCCAGGGAGGCTGATACCTGCAGCACCTGGTAGAAAGGACCGCTGCCTAACTAGGGTGATGATCTCACAGGTATAGCAATGGCAATTTACAGACAGCAGAGAAAGAAGAGGAGGAAGAGGATGAGGGAGAAAGAGTAGGATAAAGAAACCAAAAGATAGGAAGCCTTTAGCAATAGGGGCCACATAACCTGCAGAGTGGAAAAAAGGGGGGAGAGAAGAGAACTTTAAGAACAATGAAACTAAACAACAACAAAATGGTAGTGAAACTTTATTTTGTTGTAAACAAGTGAGTTTTGAGGGTATTTCCTTGTGGTCCTCTTACCCTGACTCCTCCCCGTTCCCATGATGCTGATCAACTGCTTTATTCAGTTTCCCATCTTTCTTCTTGCCCAATCATCTTAGCCTTTCTTTTTTAAAACACATGATCCCTCGTAGTCATCTTTGGCGGACAAAAGTCCTTTCATATGTTAGAAAAATTAGAGTCTGATAGTACTCACAACAACTAGCAGCATTGTAAGTTTTGATGCATTCATTTAGATTGGAACTTTCTCAATCAGTCCTTCCACTCTAAGTATTTGTTTCTCACAGAACACAAGGCAGTTCAAAAGGCCTCTTATTAGAAATTTATGAGTATATTAATGAGAAACATCATATAAGCAGTGAAAACAAAAATCTTTCCAGGTTGCTGGATTTTTCTCCTTCTCGGTCTTATAAAAAGCAACCAGACATCTTTAATTTAAAAAATACATGTACATATATACAATAGTGATTGGAATGTGATTTTTATCCAAAGCATTACAGAGCTTATCTCAGATATACTGAGGACTGTCACTCAGTCTGTAAATTACCCCCAGAGGGTGGTTTGTTTCCTCATTCCTTAAAAAACAAACAAAAAAAAGTTTATTAAATTTAAACACTGACATCCAGTGAATATGCCAGTTTTTATAGGCCTTTGTAAAAGCAGAATATGGGGAGTATGTTACACTAGTACAAAGTTTTACAAATTAATACAAGTAAAATATATAAATTACAATGAAATAGAGGAAGATTGTGGTTCTGTCCTGGGGTGGTTCTTTTAGCAGTCATATTGCTGTAAAGAAAATAAAATGCCATTAGGTTATAATCAGGATAAATAATAATGACATTTTAGTTCTTTAAATTTCTATTTTAAGCAAACATAAAACAGACTGATCGCAGCTTCAGCAAAGCTTAGGCCAACCACACTTAGGGCTTAGACAATGCTCACAAAATGTTTCCTAAACAAAACCAGATCCCTTGTCCTCCATGAGTAAAAGCCACAGAAAGGGCCCATGGAAACTATAGGATACTGATGCTGGGTTGCCTTGAATATGTTTGTGTGGGGTTTTAATCTTAGGGATTTAAAAGATAATGCCATGGAAGTCTCACACTGGTATGAGCTCAATGTGGGTAACCTTTCAAATTAAATGCTACAGAGTTATGGACCTGACCCTTCTACATGAAAAGCCCTGCCCTTTGAAAGTGTCTTTTGTCCTATGAATAAAGGTAACAGATCTTCCCTGCAGTATCTGGGAAGAAGCCATCCCTATACTGACTCAGCTGGGAAACCCAGTGTATTTACTAACCCAACTCAGAAGAGAGTATCAGTCCTTGCCAAATCACTTCAGCCATTTTGGTCATTGGCTCTTTATGCTTGTACCCAAAAGGTACTGAGTGCATTTAGTACAAGTACTCACTTAGTTTGAACTCTGTCTTGTATGAAATTCAAGGCTAGAGGTAAGCTGCGTTACAGTAGTCTCTAGAGAATTATTCTCTGCCCTTCCCCAACCATATTTCTTGAAAGAAACTCAATATTGAAGGTTTCCCATTCACTTATTTTCTTGGAAATTTCTGGAAGAAATTATTAATCTTGCTAAACTTGCCTGATATGGAAAACTAGATTTTCATTTTAACTTTCCCTCAAAAATTGCAGAAAGTTTCCTTTTATTTTCAGCAAAGTTTTTTGTGGTAACAATGGACTTTTAGTTTTCATTAGGTTTTTGTGTTTTTTTAAAGAAAGTTAACTGAGCTGGCACCTGAGGAGTAAATGGTTTAGAAAAATAAAAGATATAGAATACTCTCCTTAAAGCTAGGATCAAAGCTGGGCTTCCATCAGTTCCATAATATATATTTTAGGAGGATATAGAAACAAGAACTTTCACTTCTACAAACAAATGCATTTTTCTCTCCTAAATCATATCCTCAGGAAACAAGTGCTTCCTGGTTTTCTTTCAAAATGAAAGGCTTTTCATGAGCCGCTGTTCAAAGGCTACTAGTGGTTTTTCATACTTATTGCTTGGGCATTTTTATGACTCCTTATAACGAAGGAATTGCAGAAAATCCAACAGAACAGCAAGTGTGGAATACAGGTTAAAAGTAAGAGCTTTTGCATAAAATGACTCAAGGTTTGAAGGCTGTTATTTCCTAACTAGGTGATCTTAAGCATATTGCTTAATATTTGAGTCTTATCTGAAAAACAGGTTTAGCATAGTGCCTGATGCACTGAATGGTTGGTTACTACTTGTGTATACTACCTGGGAACATGGCAGCAAACAAAGAGCAGACATCTTTTTTTCTGTCTCTGCAGCCAGAGTAGGGGCAGTGAATTAGATCCTGAAGGGAGGGCTGTGTCTATGGACAGCATGTTCCTATGTACACAGAGCCAACTTCAAAGAATTAAGACAACCCTGTGACTGTGAGACTCAGGGAAGCTTATTACTGACAGCTAAAGTGAATGCTGTAATTGTGTTGCTACAAATATGATATAAGAATAAACACTGGTAGGTTAAGCATGTTTGGTTTTGTCTTTTTCTTTATGATGAAAACAATGGTATATTAACACCAGGGCCAGACTACCTCATTTTCACACAGGTTCTTACCTGTTGGCGAGAGCAGCAATAGCCACATATGCCTCCAAGCACTCCATTTATTACTTGAATAAGACACAAGATGAATTCGATTCCACCAAGAGCCAAGAGGATAGAAAACAGAGATACATTCCATTCCACAACATGCCTGGGCTCAGAGCACTGGGACCATGTGGACGTATCCAGAAGGTACCTGTGAGTAAAAAGAGAAACTTTTGACACATGGCCATACTTAAGAGGATGCCTCTGAAACTACTTTTTTTTTTTTTCGGTTTGGTGGTTTTTCATTCAGAAAAAAAGGAATGAATTATTCAATATCCTGTATAAGTTTCTTCCAATGCATATCACTCTACAAAATGGAGGAATTTTGCCCAGATCCTGTTGTAATGATAAACATAAAATTATAATTTAGAATTTTTGCCCCTAATCTAGGATTACATGGTCAGAAATTCTCACCTTATAATGATATTCCCTAACGGATATCTTAATTCTTATGAATGAAAACAAAAATGCAGAACTGTATTTACGCTGTGTAAAATTTATGCTAGGTAAAATTCATGTGTGTGTATATATATATATGTAAACTAAGAGCAAATGTGGAAAAATGAAAACAATTCATGTGTTAAAGTAATTATAGGTGTTTTTTAAAACAGTTTTCCAATTTTATTGTTGTCATTGGGATAAAAGATGGATATTTGTATTCAATACTGAGTGAATATTTAGAAAATACAATCTTTTTAGGTTGGTTTTTTTGAACTTTAAAATATTAATTTAGATCATTTTATTACATCTCAATTTGTTCCTTTTGAAAATTATCCAAATTCTGGCAAGTTTGGAGATATGATATGCTAGAATTTTTCAATTGAGGCCTTTTGAACAAAGCTATTTTTTGCTTTTAAGGAATAAGTAAATTTGCAATGTAAAGCACAGGGATTAAACCCAACTAACTTGATAGCTCTTGGCTTTTTTTTTTTTTTTTTTTTTTTTTTGAGATGGAGCCTTGCTCTGTTGCCCAGACTAGAGTGCAATGGTGCAATCTTGGCTCACTGCAACCTCTGCCTACTGGGTTCAAGTGATCAGCGTCCCAAAGTGCTGAGATTACTGGCATGAGCCACAGCGCCCAGCTGATGCCTTATCACTTTCATGATGCTGTGCCTGTGTCCATAATAGCATGTGACCCATTGCATTCACTCATTCAACAAAGATAATTGAGCACTCAGTGTGAGTCTGACACTGAGCCAGAGCTGGGGATATAATGGAATGCAGGGCATGGTCTCTTTCCTGGAAGAGCATAGCTCCTAAGGGAAAAGACAAGTCACAGGTAATCTCAATGCAACAGACATGCTGATTGGTAAACAAAGTATGGAGGAGCCACAGAGGAAGGGTGCCTAACCTAGTCCAGGGAGAACACCTGCTTATGTATCTATTCAATAAGGCTGAGCTCCATGAAGGTAGGAGCCAGACCTATCCATCATTGTATATCCAGCCACTAGAACAGTAGCTGACATACAATAAGCACTCAACACATTTTAAAAGCAGTTGAATGATAAATAACAACATGAAGTTACTTTGTGAAATGTCAGCAAATCATGCTTAGGTCATCTCTGGCTATAGACATATGAGATTTAGTAGATTTTCTAAAAACCTGGATATTCTTCCAGTCTGAAAAATTCTACCTCTGATAGCTCTCCTAGAATTTCAGCCTTTGCTACAGAGTATTTGGATTCTTAATGAAATAGAATACAATCATGTGGGAAAATCAAGGTTTTACTCAATTCCACAAAGAGGCCTGGTATAATTCTTTCCTTATCACGACTTCCTGCCACAATAGAACAAAGGGGCTTGGAATTAAAGGCCTAACTCTAGAATAGTTCATTGAGCCAGTCAGAGATTATAGTTTTTCATTTCAAAAAAAAGTTCTGCTTTTGTGGCCCTGTCTTTCTGCATGTCAACAGAACAAAAACCTATATTTTCAGGTCGCAATGTAAAAAAAACTTCTCTGGCTCCACCTGGCTCCCAGGCAACTAACCTGTGACTTGTGACTGTTAGTTATTTCCCATATTGAAATCCTTGGACAGCTTTAAGTGAAAGATGACATAGAAAAGGAGGAAAGTTTCTTGTAGAATCCAGAGTGGATAATGGGAGGGGCAGGCAGTCAAATAGCTATAAAAACCATTTAGTGATACTACCACCTCTCCCTGCATTCTGGCTGCATAAGTCATGACTTTTCTTAGAAGTTGGTTTGTGCAATAGTTTTATATGTTTGTGCATATGTGAATAACCATTTTCTACTAGTACATCCAGTATATTCTGATAAAAGATGAGTCATGATTGATCACAATTTTGAACACAAAAATTTCAAACTTCTTTTCTTTCAAAGGCTACCAATGGGTTATGTTCATTGTAAGCTAGCAGATAATATTAACAGCTAACAGTGGCAGTCACTCACAATGTGGCAGCCTCTGTGGGGAACATTTTATCTCATTAATTCTCATGACAATTGCCATTGATTTTATTTTACCAGTGGAGTAACTGAGATGGAGAGAGCTCAGTTTACCTTTTCCTGTAGATAAGTGCAGAGCTGGGATTGAACCCAGCTAATTCAAACTTATGACCTCATGACTATGCTAAATTTATGAGATTCATATATCCTCACTACATGCTATAAAATTCATGGAGACAAATGCCCTTGATAATATAAGGGCAATTCAAATCCATTATTAATATTATTTTTAATCATGAACCTCAAAACTAAACCTTTCAAAATTCAACTTCTGAAAGTTCAATAGGGAAAAAAAAAACTCAGAATCAACTCCTGCTCCAAGAAACATGTCATTCATTCATCACCACATACACCTGTTTCTATCAGCTGTCCCATTTCTGTTTTTCTCTTGATAACTAATAAAATAGGTATCAATATAGAATGGTGGAACATCTTAAATTATCCTGATGTTAAGGTTGTGAATAGGCCTTTTTTTAATAGAGCTTAATAACTTAAAAAGGGAGATTTGTACATAGTTCTTATGTTACATGTGAGTATATATGTGTGTATATGGGCAAGGGCAAAATTTGCCCTGGGCTTCGGTTAAATTCGTATAGGTGCCATTCTTATTATATATGGATTCTATAATACTTTCCTATAACATAGTAAAATGTGTTACATTTAATTAGCTGAGTGTTCTGGTATAATGTATGAAGTAACCGAGATGAGCTATATGAACACAAACTCTACAGCCAGACTGCCTGGGTTCAAATGCTAACTGCCACTTTCTGGCAATGTGACCTTAGATGAGTTACTTCATCTATATCTGTGACTTTGTTTCCTCATCTTTAAAATAGGAAGTCACTTCTTAGAGTTATTATGAGGACTGAATTATTGAATCTATTCAAAAGCACTTTGTATTTGGGAGGCTATGGAAGGAGGATCACTTAAGCCCAAGAGTTTGGGCCACAGTGAGCTATGATTGTGCCACTGCATTCAGGCCTGGGTGACAGATAGAGACCCTGTCTCTGGAAAAAAAAAAAAAAGAAGAACTTGTTTAGGTCAGGCACTGAGCATCCATCCTTGGACATCTATTGCCTAACCCATGCTTGAGTCAGTGAGAATAAACACTGGCTAGGTGGGTGGATGAATGGATGACTGGGTGCCTGTCTGGTTTGATGGAGTTGATGGAGCTGCCACTGTATATACATGTTGTATTAAAATGTGTAGCCAGTTAGAGAATAATTACATACTGGCCCTCGGTGCTGGCAAAGGTGTAATTCCACTGGCCGAAGGAATTAAGACATAGTGGTCCTTCTGCTAAGCCCAGGGCTGCCACAATGACACAGTAGCCAGATCCTGCAATTCCAATGAGAGAAGCCAGTACAGAAGAAAGCATCTAGGGAAAAGGAGAAACAAAGGAAGTGAGCCACAGAGTGTCACAGCTACATCTTAGGAGTCATTTTCACCACCCAGGCAGGAGGACCTACCGCGCATCGTTTGCCACAGTTTTCATGGCCACAGCAGCCACAGCAGTCATCCTGTTCCAGCCCAATGAAGACAAATGCTGGCAGGAGCATCTGGTTAGGAAACAAAGAAGTCAAGTCACTGACTTGCCCAGGCTGATATGGGTCGGGTTCGGCATCTCTTGGTAAAATACATTTATTTCCAATGATGTTAACTGGCTTTGATTAGATTGACCAAGTATGTCAAAGAATGTAAACCTCTGAGCAGGAAAAAAAAAAACAAAAAAAAAAACAAAAAAAAAACCTCTAAATGTCATATCATATCTGCTAGTTTTGATGTAATCTCTGTCAAAGATATTTTTAGAGCGAGGGTGTAACATGGGAGTAGTAGAATAATAAACTGTAAATGTGTTTATTCCACAAGAGTTCATCACACAGCCCCAGGTACAATCTCTGTTTTGGAAACATTATACCCTACCTCTAAATCTGATTTTTAATGCTTCTAAAATGCAGAAGATACCAACAAAATTAAATTCTATTTAATAGAATAATTGAAACATTTTTGTAAATAGGAGAGATTAAAGCTATATATAATAAATATGAACTTCTTCCTTGACTATACAAACACATAGTTTTATCTTAACAATATTGTTCTTAAAGTAAATATGAAATACTTTAGGTTCACTATCGAAAGAAACTTAAGTTTTATATTATGTTTAAGACTAATAATTATGTTAACATGATAATACTTAAATTTGAGGCAGATGGGCACAGTGGCTCATGCCTGTAATCCCAGCACTTTGAAAGGCCAAAGTAGGAGTTTCACTTGAGCCCAGGAGTTTAAGATCTGCCTGGGCAGCATAGCGAAATCCCATCTAATTAAATTAAATTAAATCTCATTAAATAAATAATTTAGGGCAGATTTGCCATGACATAATCAGTGTATTAGGTTTAAATGTTTTAATAGCTTTTACTTAAGAAAATATATGGTACCATTCCATAAAATTTCTCTTTAAAATTCTTAATCCCAGCATTTTAAACCAGCAAACTTAAGTTTGTCCACATTCTTTCCATGCTGTGGTTGAAGCTAATGCTTTCAGCTCCCAGGTTGGCAGACAAATTCTTCTCACTTCAATTAAAAACAAATCTTGGAAAAAAAAACACATTCCACTATTAGCTTCAGACACGGACCTGCTGCTAACTGTAGGGCTTTTCCTAGACACCACACCCCAGCATTACAGAAAGAAGAAATCTTTGAGTTCTTTTAAAACAGCAATGCACTCACAGTTCATTATTTTTCCCTATCACAGATGACTGAAAATAAACAGCAGAGAATTTGGAATCAAAATTGTTGATTTAGGCAGAGAACCAGCCAACCCCTCCCGGCTCCCCAGAGCAAACGTTAAATGACTACCCGCTGTAGTAGAAACTCTATAGTCTCTCAAATCTGATTTAAAAGCGAATATCTGTCTTCTAGCTACAGAGTTAGCAAAAAGGCAGTTCACTTTCAGTTGAAAGAGGGTTTTGTGAAACAACACCTAATAAAATTACTATGCTATGCTGTACCTAGCTCACTTTTGTATAATCTGCTTCCAAAGGAATGAACAACAAAAAAAGTCGCTTGATTTGGAAATATGCATTACAGGACACTTTCCATGAAAATACATAACGAAAACATCCAGGAAACAGGAAAGAATTCAGTAATAATCCTGAATGACTTACCAGCAGGCCCCCTCCTACGATGCCAGAAAAGAACCACACGAAGCGGCTGAGGTGGTTCTCAGAGGCATACCTTGTTTCCCCATTGGGAAAGTAAAGCAAAATATTCGCTGCGATGCAGAGGAGGGCGAGCCCCACCAGAGAATGTCCGATGCATCGGGCGCACTTGCCGTAGCACATGGTGGTCTGCTGGGTTTTCTCCTCCTTCTCTTTGTCTTCAGCGCAGTGATACCCCAAATTAGACGAAAGTGTGCCCTTCTGTGGAGAAAGCAAAGGCCACTCTCAGCCCATTCCTGCTGCCTCTTAAATACTGCGATTCTTAGTCACTGAGTGGATGAGGTACTTTGCTTTCATTGGTCCTGACCGCAGGCTCCGGTTGTGGTGCCAGGAGGCCGGGGGAATGTCCCGCCCTTTAGACGAAATCCTTGGGACAGGCAAAACCAGGGGCAGGACGTGAGAAACAGCCTCAGTCATAGGCAACAGGGAAAATGATTAATCTGGAACGAGGCATTGAGTGTGCAACTCCTCCACAAGATAAAGAATCAACAGGAAAGCCTTACATGACTTTCCAGTAACTGCCAAGTGCCCGCCATGCGAGAGCCCTGGTTGAGGCCCTGAACGACAGTGGGCTGTGCCCCTGCTCCAGGCGGCTGTCTGGACAGCTTCCAATCTGAGAGCTTTGTGTTCATTTCTACCTTTGCGCTGATTTAATTTACAGCCTCGGGCAAATCTCCTGAGCCCATTTCACTGTCTATTAAATACAGGTTTCAGAGACGTCAGCCACGGATTTGAGGAGGCTGCTGGGAAAACTGCGGGGCAACTTTCTTTCCTCTGCCTACAGCAAGCTCTGTAGGACGGATTTCCGTGTTCAGCCTTTCCGGACTTCTGCCTCCAAAACAATTTACACCACAACAAAGGTGGCATCAGTCAACAAGAAGTGCTCAGGTGCTTTTTAAAAATTATTGAGTGTTGCTGTCATGAAAAGCAATGCCAGGAAGGGCCAAGGAAGGCCTAAAGCATGGAGCAAAAATAAAAGGAAGAAGACAAGGGGGAGGAAGAGAATGGGAGAGAGGGGAAGAGGAAAGGAGGGAGGGAGGAAGGGAAGGAGGGAGAGAGGGAGGGA
>NW_022436944.1:18685800-18731527 GCF_009761245.1 Sapajus apella | reverse complement strand
AGGGAGGGAGGGAGGAAGGGAGGGAGGGAGGGAGGGAGGGAGGGAGGGAGGAAGGAAGGGAGGGAGGGAGGGAGGGAGGGAGGGAGGGAGGAAGGAAGGGAGGGAGGGAGGGAGGGGAGAAGAAAACAAGAGAAAGGGATTTGGTAAGCAGAGTGGAGAAACGAGGTTCAGAGAAACTGAACTGACTAGGAATGTAAGAACCCACATAGAGGTAAACAGATGGTTTACCCAGCCAGATCCTGAGACCAGCTTACACAGACTCCCCACACAAAGGCAGAGAAAGAGTTTTAGACTACCTTTCTAGGTGGTTACCTTGCAGAAGGAGGGGCTGGTTACTGAATAAATTTAAGGCTTGAACAGCAGATTGCACCAGCCAGTGGATGGCAGTGGGACGTGCACAGGGTGGCTGGGTGGGGCCAGGACTGGAGGGCCTTGTCACCAGGACAGGATAGAGAATACAGAAAAATAGAAAAGGGCCAAGGTAGGGAGGCATTAGTTTAGAAGAAGAAGGTGAGTGAGGCTGGCGAATCTAGCATCTGAAGGATTTGGCCTGAAACTAGAGGGCGGGACACATACCAAATTTGTGGACACCAGCTTGTGGTTAGTGACATGGCATGGGATGGGAGGACGGCCCAAGAAGTGTGGCCTCAGCACACTAACAGGGGTGAGGCCAGGATCCAGGATGGCCTGAGGAAATAAATCAATGGAGTCGAGAAGCCTGGAAGCGCCCACCTGCTCAGGTGGAGGCAGGTAAATCCTCGTAAGAGTGTTACTGCGTTCAACGACAGGGAAACGTGTGCTCGGCCTGATGGCTTGGAGACAGGATTGCACTGGTGACAGCCTGGGCGCTATGGGTGAATGACGGAGTTGTTGTTGAAAAGTAATCATTGCAATCCTCCTCTCTGCTGATCTATCCCACCTGGGGCCAAAATGGGGGAAAGTGATTCTTAACTGATATGGTTAGGCTTTGTGTCCCCACCCAAATCTCATCTTGAACTGTAATCCCCATATTCCCCACATGTCAAGAGTGAGACCAGGTGGAGGGAACTGAAACATGGAGGCAGTTTCTCCTGTGCTGTTTTGTGATAGTGAGTGAGTTCTCATGAGATCTGACAGTTTTATAATCAGCTCTTCCCCCTTCTCTTGACATGCCTCATTCCTGCTGCCTTGTGAAGAAGGTGTCTTGCTTCTCCTTCACCTTCTACTTTGACTGTAAGTTTTCTGAGGCCTCCCTAGCGGTGCAGAGCTGTGAGTCAATTAAACCTTTTCCTTTATAAATTACCCAGTCTCAGGCAGTTCTTTATAGCAGTGTGAAAATAGATTAATACAACGACTTTGCCCCCAAGTGTTTAAATCTCCTTTTGTCTTCTTTCCCCCATCTCCAGATCAGTAGGGCATGGAGAAGACTGAGGGTCCTCGAAAGAGAAAGCCTGGAGTAAGAACCACAACTCTGCTATATTCCAGCTGTGTGGACTCTGTGCAGTAACTTACATTCCAGGACTGTGTCCTAATCTATAAGACAAAAAGCAGGACTAGATTAGTTGTTCTTAGCAGGTTTTTGAGAATCTTAAAAATTAAAAAATAAAAAATTTTTTGAAAATCTTATAATAAAACCCTCTCCCCAGAAAAAAAAAATATACATGCTGTAGGATGCTGCTCATATGTAATTTTGTCAAGGAAGTTCTCTCTGATGACCTATCTAGTGAAGACATTCCCCCCATCTCCAGCTGTGCTCCATCACGTTACCCTGCTGTATTATCATCACAGAATTTATCAGCCTCTGAAGCTATTCTGCGTATTTGCTTGTTCCCTTTTCTGTTGTCATCTCCCTTCCCCTCCCCACTGAGGGGACACCATTTGCCTCGTCCACTATTGTTTCCCCAGTGCCTGGAGCATGTCTGGTGCATAACAGGTGCTCATTAAATAGCACTGAGTAGTTGAATGAGTAAATAAGTGAATCTATGAGTTTTTAAGGCTCTTTATAACCAGGCTGATGCTCCAGTCTCCCCACCCTCAATTTCATGATGCCTCTCTGTGAGCCCAAAAATATCTCGGCCACTCACACCATTGCTTCCGGGCCCTCCCACTGCCTGGTTGTTTGATCTGGGGCAAGTTATTAACCATTGTGTACCGGGTACCTCTATTTCTATAATTCATTCATTCACCAACATCTATTGGTTCCTACTATATGTTCTTACTGCTGGGGATATAGCAGTAAGCAACACAAACAACATTCCTGCATTTTAGGAGTATCCACTCTATCAGAGAGAGGCAAATAAGAAATAACAGTAAGTAAAATACAGAGGGTGTTAGATGGTGATAAGAGCAGAAAAAGGGAATAGGTGGGAGAAGGAGAGGACCTTACTGAGAGACAAATAATAGAATCTGCCTCATAGGGTTGTGATATGCAGAAGTGAGTCAATGTGTGTAAAGCTTGAAGCATCTGGCATTTAGCAATCACTCAATATGCGTTACTTATTATTTACTATTTTTATCAGCCCACTCTCTCAGAGGAGATGTCTCTAATGTATCTGTGATTCATTATATTTACTTTTCCTGGATTTTATCACTCCAGTATATGTTGGATTCCTTTATTATCTTTCCCGACCAATTTTAAAATACTGAACTTCCCCCAGTTACAGTAAAACTCATTTCCAGCTTCGTCATCCCTTCTGGGACCAACCTCAATCCATGATACCCTTGGAAGCAGCAGTTTCTACTGCATCACAAAACTTCAGGTTCCAGAGCATGAACTGCCGGTTCTCAGCCCCGTGTTTTGGATATGCCAAAATTGCCAGAAAGGCCTGCCATTCCTGCCCAGCCTACCCTATCCCTGCCTTGTTACCTGACTGAACTTTTACTTAACCCATGATACCTTTCATCATGCCCCTGCCTGCTTCCCCCCTCCACTCTATCCTCATCCTGCTCATGACTCCCACTTTGTTCTTTAACACACCGAACCTGCATGGCAGCCCCAATCACACCACGATGCACAAGTGCATATCCTCCTTAGCCTCCCCATCTCCACTGAAGTCTCAGAGAGCAGGGATCTTCTGTCTTCCTCTTTGAGGGCACAGCAGCTAGCATAGTGTCAGGCATTTAGTTGGCTCTCAATTAATGTTTGCCAAATAATTTTGTTCATATGAATAGGAAAGTTGAATATGTTCAGTTCTAAGTTTACTTGTGTTTAAGCAAAGTCAAAACATCTTATGAAAGGTTAGGGAAAATTGACATTTGCTATAATTAAATTAGAAAATGTTCAATTTTACCTATCATTACCATAGGCAGCTGGTATATGCTCCCTAGGGTTAGCTCTTTCAACCTTTTCATGCACAGAATGAGGTTTCAAGAATAATTCCAGAGGAAACTCCTTTTGCTTATATAGATGTTCGTGCTGAAAGACACCTCAATAGAGTGAATGGTTTAGCTCCCACACCTTCATGGAATCATTATGGCTATTTTATAGTTAATCCCACAGGGGTTAAAAACTCTTCCCAAGATCATCTAGCTAGTTGACAGTGGAATTAGGTTACCTTTTAGAACTAGCATAACAGTCTATGATTCTATGTGGTTGTGGGATTCTAAGAGGAAGATTTGAACTCAGGCCTCCTGCACCCCTGTTGTATTTTTCCACAGTATTTCCCCTTCCTTGTTGGAAAGGCACTAGTTTCTTACTCATTTGAACATGACAAATGTGATGATTCCTATACAGTAACCATGTTCATTAGAGCATTTTGATTATAGTAACAGAAGCCAGTTGAGTTACCTAAAACAACAGGGCATTAATTATGAACTTCAAAGGTGGAGATGCAGATAGGATGATTGAACTCTTGGACAAGGGGAACAAAGCTCTGCAGGAAATTCGGAATGTCCTACTCCTCATTTTGCATTTTTGACTCTTTCTATCCATATACGTTATTTTTCTTAGTGCGGTCTTATTTTCTCTGCTTGTCAGTTCACACAAAAAAATATGGCTACTGACAATTCTGAATTTTATGGCTTTCTCAGTTCAAGAGATTCATCCCAAGTCCAGATTGTGAGGGAAGGGACATGCATTGGACAAGACCAGGCCAGGTGTCCATGCCTATGGGGCTGCATAAACAGGGTTGCTGGGAGCCATCCCTGCAACCAGGTACATGGAAGAGAAGTTGTTCTCAGGGAAAGGTGAGTGTGGGACCAGGCAGGGAAGCTAGTTGCTGTACTTTATTTGAAACTATAATCACAGCGGACAATGACAGTAAAGAGCCTCAGAGGCAGGGAGCAGTGTAAAACCACCTTACACACAGCTTCCTGGCTTCCTACTCACTTTAGGCTGTAGCTCAAGTTATTCTTGGGCTGAAAAATAGGCTCTGTTGGCCCAATTAAACCAGAATTAATCATCGATTCCCCATCTCTCTCTGGTAATTTTAGTTCAACTTGCTCAGCTTATGGCTCATCAAGCCAAGATCTCTTCCCTGCCTCAGTTGCCATTTGCAGAAAAGACACCTCCTGGGGTGCCTGCCCTATGCTCAAGATGTGGCTCTGGATCTCCCTTCCTGAAGGCTAGCTGCCCAGAAGGGGCAGTCTGACTTCCTGTTGGATGGGAGAGCTGAAGGCATCCAGGGCATCTAGGACAACTAGTGCACAAATACTTGAAGGAGAATGGACCCTCGTGTTCTTACTTGAGTATCATTTCCTTGTGTTTAATAGAGCCTGGCATGTGAGATGTGGGGGACTTTAAAGATCATTTGACTTTCAACAGAAAATGGCCTATGGTTTTCTAAAGCAACACATCCTGATTCATCCCAAGGGAAACAGAATGTCTGTGGGTGGGGCCAGGAATTTACCTTTTAAGCAAGTCCCCCAAATGACTCTAGTGCCCAAGCAGAGTTGAAGTCCACCGATGTAGGGGGCCCAACTTTCTAGTTTTATACACGAGGCTACACAAGTCCAGCAAGCTTCATTTCAGTTGAGAAGGAAAACCATTGATTAAAATTAAAAACAAACCCTAAAAAATTTGAACTGATGAATTCATGTGTTTGCACCTTGTGACCCTGGTTCACCAGGTGGTTCTCTTTGTGAGGTGGGAGAAGCAGCAGGCCACTTCCAGCTCCTCCCTTCATCTTATAGGAGAGAAGATCCTCCCTAGGAAAAGTGGCAAGTTCTCTCCTGCTGGCCCTCTTCCCCAGATCACAGCTGCCTTTGGGGAGAATGACAAAAACCATTCAGGGTTCCTGGGTAATATGTATCCAGGTTCTGTGCATTCAGGGGAAGAAGAGTGTGGAGCAAGAGAGAGATGATTAAACAGTATGGAGAGTGGGCATGTGAAAGTCACTCTGATATTGTAATTTAATTTTACATCTCCCCCATGCAAAGCTGTTTATAGATGAGGAAACTGAAGCTCATCTGGGTTAAGCAGGCAAGCCAAAGTCACAAGGCTGGTGAGTGATCAGGCCTGGATTCCTCCTACACAGGGCCCCCTGACTCACGTACCCATGCTCTTTCCTTCACTGGGCTGATTTTACCACAGTGTTGATCAGATTCAGGGACTGTTTCTTTGGCATTTCTAAATAATATAATTTTGAGACATTAATTACTTGGATTCTACTTTAATTCCATCCATGATTTTAAGGTTAACCCAATGTCTCAAAATTAAAGCTACAGCTCCTGTTCTACAAACTTGGTTTTATTGTAGCAAAATAGAACTACCAACAAACCAGAGATGTGTGCAACTAAAAGTTTTTAAAAGAATTTTCTAGATTCAGTAGAGGAGAGAAATAATAAAGCCAATTTTCGTTTCCTTTACCCTGGTCTAACTTGTAAAAGATTTCCCTACCTGTGTCACTGGTAGAGGGTCATGACTGTAAGTTGTCTAGGTTCTGGGCGTTTTGAACAACGAATTATACAAAATGCCGAATGAAACAACAAAAGAACGAAAGCAGGGATTTATTGAAAATGAAAGCACACTCCACAGTGTGGAACTGGGCCCAAGCAGCAGCTCGGGGCCCAAATACAGAATCTTCTTGAGTGCAATTACCCCTTGAAAGTTTCCCATTGGGCACTTCATGCTCACCTCATGTAAATGAAATGGTAGCCCACAGTCAGTTCTGATTGGTTGCAAAAAGCAGCCAACCAGAGGCTGAGGTGAAGTTAAATGGTCACACTCTTGTGCAAACATCTGATTGACTGCAGAAAGCAACCAATCAGAGGGTAGAATGAAGGTACAAAGTTATACTTCTATGCAAACTGAAGACTCCACTCACAATCAGTCTGACTGGTTGTGGACAGCAACCATTCAGAGGCTGGAGTGAAGTTACAAAGTTGCAAATGAAGACTGTACCAGCAATCATCTGATTTGTACTGGACAGCCAGTTTCCCATCTGCACACACAAAAGGTCAAAGGGAGTAGCCTCTGGTCCTTTTGTTACTGAGGCATGGAAAGTTAGGGTTTTCTTTTCAATTTAGTTCTAGGAAGTCAGCATGGAAAGCCTTAGGTTCCCTGCTCCAGACTCTATTCTCCTGCCTCACATGGCCTTTTGACCTTATATAAAATATGCTCGCTTTTTTGCAGAAAGGTTGGGGTGGAACTCTCCATTCCTGCTTTTATACCATTTAAAGTTCAGCCCAGTGAGACTTCCATCATTTGGGAGTTGAAGGTGCTACAAGGACAAGAAATGTGGTTGGATTGCTCCCAGCTGATTTTTAGACACCACTTTCCAGGGATCCGTAGTGACAGAGGAGCATTTTTTTGTGTGGTTGAGTTCTGAATAAAAAAGCTTCCTGCTATACATTTCTATGACTTCAGCACTCTCAGAGACCTGAACCAAAGCATGAATAAGAGGCAGTGTGAGCATTCTCCAAGTAATCATTCCAAGTTGGTGAGTTCATACCCCACCTAGATCTTATAGCCTCGCCACTCTCAGTCAGACTGGTTTTTGTGGCTGTCAAAGTCCAACATGGCAAATTTCCCAGTGATACTAAGTGAGCTGAATACTCAAGTTAGCAGTCGATTTTGCCCTAGGGAATTTTACCAAGAACAACTTTATAGCAGTGGAGAGTTGAAATGTGTGTGAGTGTGTGTGTGTGTGTGTGTGTGTGTGTGTGTCTGTGTGTGTGTGTGTGTGTGTGTGTGTGTGTGTGAGAGAGAGAGAGAGAGAGAGAGAGAAAATGAGTGAGTATATGTGTTAGAAAGACATATGCCCAAAAAAAGTGACAGATTTTGTTTGGCTACACTGCTTGCTTCTGGCCAAGGTGGACGGTTGACCTTCCCTCCCCCTGCCTGTTCATAGTCTCTGATTGGCTTTAATGAAGGAGAACTAAAGTCGAAATAAGCATGACCCTAGCCTCTAATACAAACACCATGCTTCAGATTTCCTCCCCAGAAAGGGAGTTGAGATTCTAACTAGCTGAATCATCTAGTGACAACTCCCTTCATTGTGTTAGGTTACAAAAACATAGTCGTTCACTATGGGAACCCTGGTGGGAAATCCATTCCACTTTCAGGTTAAACCGTTAGCCTGATCTGTTTCAAATGACTATAAGATTCTAAAGGGTCCTGATTTTTCAATAATTTGGAAAATTACTTTTTCAGACTTAGAAGGTGAGGAAAACGAGAAAGAATTGCAGAAGAACTGAAAAACCAATTTGAAACATAAACATTATCTGGAAAGTTTATCATGCATTTATTCCTTGCTGAATAGAAACCAAATAAGCTTCTCTGACGAGACCCTTCAGAATAGCTGTCCCTAAGAGAAACTAAATCAGAAATTGAGGATAGCTAGCAAGAAGATATTATCAAAGCAAGCTCAGGATGTGGAATCCCTACATTGCCTTGGATTTTCTTTTGTAGGTACAGGTTTCTACAGTTCTTATTCCCCATCCTGAGAAAACCAGGGAAATAAAAATGATTGCAGGGCTTCATCCTTCTTGACCCCCTCCCCCTCTGATTTCCCAACTGTCTTCTCAATGGTCCTGATGTCTTCCATGATGACTTGATGTTTTTAGGAATCAGAGTCCTGGACACAGACACACATCCAGGTTTGGCACCAGGCTTGTGTGAGTTCTTTTCTGACTACTTTTTTGATGAAGAAGAAGGAAGAACATAAACAAGTGTAAGTGAAAAGCGTTTTTTTTCTTCTAGGATCACATACATGATATTTTACAGGGATTTCTTGTAGCTTGTCAATACATTGAAGACAACTAAAAAGATTACTGCAGGGAATTCTTAAAGTCTTAAAGGAAGATAGTCTCACAGGAGGATGAAGACCTCTGACAAATCAATATTTCATATATAGTCTGAAAGATGTGGAACAGGGTTTTCCCCTCATTTCATTCTTCAGTCAGAGCTTCTGATCAACATGAGGATCATTTACCCAACAAATATTTACTGAGCAATCACTGAGCGCCAGGTATGAATCTAAGAGCTTCACACATCTATCTTACTACATCCCACAGTGACCTTCTGAGGTAAGTGCTATCATAACCACCATCACACAGGGGATGAAACTGTAAGAGCTTAAGTGCCTTTCCCAAGGCCTCACAGATTGTCCAGAGTGGCCAGGATTTCCATTCAGGCAGTCTGGATCCAGAGCCTCTTAACCACTATGCCATGTTGCCTCCAAACTAGGGGAACTGTTAACAGCATTACAAGTAAAACACCACGAGTGTTAGTATCATTACAGGTAA
The DNA here is from genome assembly GCF_009761245.1 of Sapajus apella. Taxonomy (NCBI): domain Eukaryota; kingdom Metazoa; phylum Chordata; class Mammalia; order Primates; family Cebidae; genus Sapajus; species Sapajus apella. Next base: position 18,722,863 of record NW_022436944.1, on the reverse strand, counting down.
AACACACGTAGCCCAGATATTGGTTCCTGAGTATGATTCTCCAATGAAAGGAACCAAGGCACTTGGGAGAAGTGGCTGATTTCGGGGCTGAAACAAGAAGAATATGAGATGATTCTGGAATATTTTGTGCCAGTGTTCCATGTTCTTTTATGAGATGGCCATTCAGGTGAAGTCACAAGAGGACATATGAGAGAGGCTCAGGAAAACAAAGTTTACTGTACTCACAGATCCTAGAGACAGGAGACACAGCACACCACAGAGGGCCTCAGGGGAAAGTTCTGGGGTGACCAGGAAGCAGAGGGGCAGGAGTGAGAGGAGAGCCAGGACACATGGCCATGGGAAAAGCAGGGCAGGTTGAACAGCTCAGGATTCACTGATTTGAATAATTTTGATAGGCTCTAAACCATACAGGTGTCTCCTAGTTGCCTGGTATCTGCCCTTGGAATGACAAACTATACTCTTGTGTGTACAGCCAAATAGAAGAGGTAAGAATCTAGTCTGGTTAGTTTACATATCAGAGGCATGCTCCTGGCTGAGGGGGGTGTCAGTCTCTCTCCCCAGCTCTACTGGAAAAGGATTAACTTTGAAGGTTTATTTCCTTGTATTTGTAGGACTTACACTTTTTCAAAGTCAGCCAGAGAGCAAGACTCTAGAGTGAGCAAAACAGATCCTCACATAATGGAACACAATCACAGGAGTGACATCCCATCATGTTTGCCTCATTTTATTGATTAGAGGCAAGTCACAGGTCTCACCCACACTCAAGAGGAGGGGATTATATGAGGATGTGAATACTAGGAGTCAGGGATTTGGTGGAGACACGACAAAGTTGGCCACGGTGATGCTGTGTTCTCATTGCATCCTATGAGGTGGTTTACCATACCCCTTAGTCTACAATAAGTGATGTTAACTTGAGTAATTTGATGAAAGTGGTGTCCCCCAGACTTCTCCAGTGCACTTACTCTTTTTCCCCTTTGTAAATAGTATTTTGTGCGGAGATACTTTCAGACAATGTCAATGTTGCCTTTTCATCAAACTTTTAGTTTGTATCTCTATGAACTCATGAAGTCCTATTTTGTTCAATGAATTATAATCCACTACTAATCCTCAAATTGTCCCAGATTTGGCCTGTGAAAGCCCTTTAAAGCTGGCTCCTGTGTCCTTTTCACAGGACATTATTCTCTGGCCATTTCCTCACTTTCTGGATGTATTGTTTATATTTTATTTTCTGTATATTATAATGTTTTGATTTCTTGAAAACCTTAATTGTAGCCTTATAGAATACCCAGCTAAACTGGCCAAAGTCCTGACTCACAGGAACTGTGAGATAATAATTGCATGTTGTTTTAAGCTGCTAAATACATGAAAGTTGATTGGCTGCAATATAGAAAACTAATATAGTTGTTTTTATTTTATTCTTGCCAAAGATGCCTGCAATCTTCAGTTGTATCAAGATAACAAAAGTAAAAAAAGACAGAGGAAACATGCTAGGTTGAAGGAGGCTAACATGTAACAACACAATGCAAGATACTCTCTCGAACTGGATCCTGAACCAGAGGAAAAAACATTGCTATTCTGGACATTACTGTGGCTGGACACAGTGGCTCATGCCTGTAATCTCGGTACTTTGGGAGGCCAAGGTGGGCAGATCACAAGGTCAGAAGTTTAAAACCAGCCTGGCCAACATGGTGAAACCCCATCTCTACTAAAAAAGATTAGCTGGGCATGGTGCCACTGTAGTCCCTGCTACTCGGGAGGCTGAGGCAGAAGAATCGCTTGAACTCGGGAGGCAAAAGTTGCAGTATGCCAAGATCGTGCCACTGCACTCCAGCCTGGCAACAGAGCAAGAGTCCATTTAAAATTGGTAAAATTTAAATATGGATTGTGGAATAGATAACAGCACTTTATAAATGTTTAATTTCCTCATTTTGATTATTGTATGGCAGTTATATAGAAAATTAAAAAGTGAATATGACAAGATATTAATTGTGAATCTAGTAAAGGGTATATAGGAGGTATTGGTACTATTCTTGCAACTTTGCAGAAAGTTGGAAATTATTTCAACATAAAAAGATAGAATAGGACAGCCATGGTTGTTCACACCTGTAATCCTAATACTTTGGAGGCTGAGGCAGGAGGACCTCTTTAGCCCAGGAGTTCGAGACCAGCCTGGGCAACACAGTGAGACCTCACATCTACAAAAAATCAAAACATTAGTCAGGCATGGTGGCACACACCTGTAGTCCCAGCTACTCAGGAGGTTGAGGTGGGAGGATTACTTAGGCCCAGGAGGTCAGGGCTGCGGTGAGCTGTGATCGCACCACTTAAACCTGGGTTACAGAGTGAGACTTTGTCTTCAAAAAAATAAAAAATTTCAAAATTCTAATGTTAGATCTTACTTTTAGCATAGTATTGGAAATCATTCAAAGAGCTCTTTTGCCACTGTGGGAACTTTAGGGACTTGGGGACCAACGAGACCTACCAATGTCACGTAGGTATAAAGAGCATGAATGATACATAACCTTTTATCACTTTATATAGGTTTGGTGTATTGTCAGGAATTTGATGTCAAGACTTGCCCTTTATGACTAATTCTTATGTGTTATTCACCTAGAAGCTATAATCCTTGGATTGGTGAGCAGTAAATTTGGTGTGACAAGAATGTTGTCGTTGGTGGACCCTGATGGGACACAGTCCAGCTCTCTTTCTGGCCTGAGGCCCTTGTTCCTCCTTCTGCTGACAGTGTGCTGTGAGTGTTAGCCATCCATGGCCCAGGCTCTCTCAGGGACTGCCCTTCACCTAAGGGAAGCTGTGTGATCCTAGCGTCCCCTCCCTGAGGAGAAGCCAGCTCTAATGGCTGAGGAGGTGGACTATATACCTGGCTTCCTTGCCTCAACCGACAAACTCCAAAGAACCATCCTAGCTCCACAGCTGTCCGCGGGGCTGGCCAAGGCCTCTGTTCAACTGCGTCACAGTTCATCTGCTGCCCAGCCCTGCTTCCCTCACTCCTCTCCCTTCATAGGGATGATCCTGAGGGCACTCCCTAAGAGACTGCCTGCAAGCTCATCTCACCCAGGATCCATTTCCTGGGGAAGCCAGTCTTCAGCACATGCCTTCTCCAAACACATCAACTCACCCCCTGAACCCTAGGCTGCCCGACGACATTGCTGCTCCTTCCTATGGAATGCAGACAGGAGCATTTCTGAACCATAAGGAACGTGAATTTTAAAATTCTGATTAAAAAAAAAATAACGTGTATAGGACTTAACAGAAATGAATTATTTCAAGACTCTACTGCTAAATTTGACACATATACACAAAAAAAGGATATTTCTCAGACCCTCTTGTGATACAATGTCTTTTTTCAGGACAAGTTGATCTTTAATGATTTTGTTTACTTAAAAATTTTTTAACATATGCAAAATTGGAGTAATGTAATATAAGGCCCCATAGATCCCCTCACCTGGCTCCATCAATTATCTGTGACCTATCTATCGGCTTTGATATCGCAACTATTCCCACATTATTTGAAGCATATTCCAGACATAATATTATTTCATCTGTTTTTCATTATCTTTAAAAGAGAATGAACTCTTTGAAAAACATAATCCTCATAGCATTGTAAAATATTATAAATTAGTGAAACTAGTTCTTTATTATCATCAAATATCCTATCAGTGTTGAAATTTCCAGTTGTTTTGTAAACGTTATAAAAGTTTTGTTTATACAGTTTGTACATTTGAATCAAAATTCAAATAAGTTCTGTGTATCATGATTGGTTGATAGTTTCTGAAAGTTCCCCTCCACCTACCTCTTTTTCCCTCCCTTTCAGCTTCTTAGTTGAAGAAAGCTGTAGAGTTCCCACAGTCCACAGACTGAAAACCTCTGGCATTTCTTAACATGCCAGTTGGCATTGGACCTGGAGGCTTCATCAGATTCAAAGTTTTTGTTTTGTTTTCACTTTTTCCTGTATTTGGGAAAACAGCTTTTTATGTGGGATTGTGCTCTTTTATTAGGAGACATCTAAGGCCAAGTTGTTTTCCTTTTGGTAAAGCTCACAGCTGTGGATGGCCAATGCCTAGGTACATTCATTAGGAATTATAAAATTCCTATGATGCATTTTATCATTCTGTCTTAATTTATTAGCTGGATTACTTTTTTATGAAAAGAAACTTCTCCTGTCGATCTAGAACTAGAAATGCCATTTGATCTAGCAATCCCATTACTGGGTATATACCCAAAGGATTATAAATCATTCTACTATAGAGACACATGTACAGGTATTGATCGACTTACGACCTATGCAACTTACGACCATTCGACTTTATGACCAAAATCCGTAGCCACGACTGCTCCGCGCCTGGCAGCGCAAACGTTGCCCAGCTGGGCGTACAACAGTGCAGACCAGTTTCCGGCAGCACTATCATCTCCGCATGCATATAGCCTACTCAACTTACGACCAAATCGTGTTATGACCGGTCTGTCGGAACCAATCGTGGATGTAAGTCGAGCACTAGCTGTACACATATGTTTACTGCAGCACTGTTCACAATAGCAAAGACTTGGTACCAACCCAAATGCCCATCAATGATAAACTGGATAAAGAAAATGTGGCACATAAAGCACCGTATGTTCTCAGTCATAGGTGGGTGTTGAACAATGAGAACATGTGGACTCAGGGAGAGGAGCATCACACAGAGGGGACAGTTGGGGGGCGTAATGGAGAGACAATGGCAGGGTGGGGAGGGATAACATGGGGAGAAATGCCAGATATAGTGTGCGCCTAAAGTAAAATAAATAAATTTTTTTAAAAAAGAAAATGTGGCACATATACACCACGGAATACTGTGCAGCCATATAAAAGGATGAGTTCATGTCCTTTGCAGGAACATGGATGAAGCCAGCAACCATCATTCTCAGCAAACTAACACAAGAATAGAAAACAAATCATCGTGTGTTCTCACTCATAAGTGGGAATTGAACAGTGAGAAAACATGGACACAGGGAGGGGAACATCACACACTGGGGTCTGTTGGGAGGTGTGGGGGTAGGGAATGGATAGCATTAGGAAAAATCCCTAATGTAGATTACGGGTTGATGGGTGCAGCAAACCATCATGGCACGTGTATACCTATGTAACAAACCTACACGTTCTGCACATGTATCCCAGAACTTAAAGTATAATTTGAAAAAAAAAAAAGAAAGAAAGTAAAAAGAAACTTCTCCTTGTCTATTATTTGATGACCTGGAGACTCAGTTTGTATTAAAAAGTTAGAATAAATAATAGATTCTTTGGCTGGATTTACCAATTTTTGAAATAATTTATTAGTTCCCCATCATCTACCCAGTATGACCAATTAATTTTCATTTGGTTTAATATTAGTATGAACTTTATGCATTCATAATGCATTTCATCACGGCCATTGCAGTTATTATCTTTATTGATGCTTAAGTTGCTCTGTCTTTGGTCAGCAGAAGCCTCTTCATGTTAGTTCATGAATCCTTTTGCCATGGCCCTAGTTATACTGGTAATTTTCTTGCTTTGTGGCATTAACAAGACGTGCCAGGCTCATGTTGTACATTTCCTGCCCAAGACCTGCAATCAGTCATTTCTCTAAGAAGTCCTGGTTCTTTTTGAATGGTATTTCAAAACCATCACATAAGCTCAAGGAGGAGTGCCCTGTAATTTTTTTAAACTCCTATCTTGAGAGTAAGTAGGCAAAATGGATTCCTTTACAATCCCTTTTATGCCTTTATGTATTATCTGAACTTTTATCATGCATATTTATTATTTTGTTTATTGCACACAAATTATATGTAAGTACACAGTTGAAAAAAAGTCAAAGTAAAAATTTTTCCCACACTCTTCCCATGCTACTTCCTCTGCCAGAGATAACTATAGTTAGCAATTTGTTGTGAATTCTTCAGAGTTTTTCTTAGGTAGACTAAGAAAAACTAAATAAGACTAATGCATTTAGGATTCCAGATTATGTTTTAATCTATTAGGACTATTCAAAGAAACGGAAGTCTGAGAAAAATATAATGGACAACAATTTAAATCTTCGGGACCAACAACCAGGGCCTCCCGTTGTCAACTCCAGGGGGCGCTGTGTACATTCAGGTCTCTGTGACAGCTGTCCCCTGGCGTTTGCAACACAGCAAACCTGCTAACAAACCAACAGGACAACGAGCAAGTATGAACACACAGAAAAGAAGATGGTTCCTAAATATATGAAAAGATACCAGATTTGCTTTTGGCAAGAAAGTGCAAAGTAAAACCACCAAAATATTATGTTTCATCTCTCAGATTGGCAAGGATTAAAATGCTTGTTAATGTACCCTTATTCAGTGCTGGTGGAACGACTGCATTTCTAGCAGTTTGACAATATACACTCAATTATAAATGTGTTTGCAGTTGCTAATTTAAAACACTTCTAAAAATATACCCTACACATATACTTGAGTGTTTGAGAAATGATATATGGATAAGGCAGGGTTTCTTAACTCTAACTGAAATTTGTCATTTCCTTTAATTATGAAAGCATACAGGAAACCACAATGGCATCAGCCTATGCCTTTGTTACCAATAAAATCACAGATATTTTACATCACATTACAACTGTTGCAGATATTTTGAAACAGCATTTATGCTCATCTATACTTTAAAATGACAGGAATTTGATCCACTGCTAGATCTTATTACTTATTAATAAATAAGTACATATATTTCTAAATAAATATTTATATAAAGAATATTTTGATACCTATATTTCAGCATAATTGGTTTTCTTTTAATCCTGAGAATTTTCAATGCACTTAAAAACATTATGGCATGAAGAAATTCATAGGCTTCGCCAGACTCCAAAGGGGTTCATAAATAAATAAATAAATAATGTACAGATCAGAAGCAACCAAAAGTGGAAGCTGACCAAAAACCATTTGTACCTTGCTATAGTGGAATACTCTGCAGCTGAAAAAAAAAAAGAATGAAGAATCTGTCTAATAAAATGAAACAATATCCTAGATATTGTACAGAGAGTAAAGCAGGGTGCGAAATAATTTATGTAGCGGGCTACTACTTGTTTAAAAAAAAATGAAAGAAAGAGTGAATATATACAAATGTCTGTCTGCTTGTTTGTGCATAAAATAGCTCTGGAGGACACACAGGTAATTGATAATATTGGTGGCTTCTGGGGATGAGAACTGGGTGGTTTGAGGCTGGAGTGTTACAGAGGCTTTTTCCTGATAAACCCTACAGGACTGAACTGAACTTTATGCATTCACAATATATTTCAAAACTTTTGAACCTTGCAAATGTATAATCAATTCAAAAATTAAATATAAAAAAGTAAGCACTTAAGAACTCCTTACTGGAGTCTGGACAGGAGATTCATACACAGCCCCAAGGCAACACCTGGTTGAGTCCGGTCTCCCCTCCTCTGTGGAGCCTCAGCCTTCTCTGCAACAAGCCCTGCAGCTTCTATGCCCTCAATCTCCTACTCTGAACCCCCAGTGAGAACTTTCTCTCTAAACCTTCTTTGGCTCTTGCCTTTCCCAATACCTTTAGCATTTTCTCATGAGCCTCTTCTAATGCAAAACAAGCACACTCCAGCCCTGTGTCTCTATTTTTGCTGCATCACAAATTGTTACAAGGCAACTAGGCATTGGTACAACTGTTCTGAATGGGCGATGAAGTATGTGAAGATTCACAAGTTTTTTTGTTTCAAATTTTTTTTCTGTTTTCAAACTACAATTATTTTAAAATGAAATCCTATTCATAGAATGATGGCAAATTTTTAGTTTGTTGGTCACAAGTGGGGCCTAATCACTACGATTTGTAAGAGGGCATAAATATTATGGGATTAGATCACTAAAATATTTCCTCTTCCCCAAACTCCTCTGATAAATTTCCCACTATTTCCAAAATGAAGCCAAGTTTCAGCACCCTTGTCCAGTACAAGAGTATTGGCCACACACAGGCCCACAGACCTTCAGGACCTCAATGTCTCTTGTGAGCTTGGCGTTAAGTGCTGAGCTTCTAAAGCTCGTGACACACTGGACCACACTTGTCAATACATCTTTGGCAATACAGGGTAAATTTATACTATAAAAGTAAAATATTTTGAAGAAAACATTAATGCCAAGCCCTGAGTGCTGATACTAGCATGAGTAATAATTGTCAAAATTATGCAAGTTGCAAAACAAATTTAAGCAGAGTTTTTAAATATTTGTTTAGAGCTTTATAACAAATGCTGACTCTTCCTGAGTTTTGGGTAAGCAGAAGGAAGCCTGCTATATTTTTTGGATAATATTTTGTTTAAAAGCAGACTAAAGGTTCTTTGTATGATCAACAAAACTATAGCAAGATTTTGCCATAAGAATCTGCACGAACAGATAATTTAAAATTAAAATGTAACCTTATTATTTTTATGGTGGACCCTGGGAAAATATCTAAGGCCTCAACAGAAACTGCCAGTTTGTTTTTGAATGAGAAATGTGTTTTCTTTGGAGTCATGAACAGGATGAAGAAAACTGGGACAACTGCCAAGACTGGGCTTCCAGCATCTCCATGCTGCAGAACCAAACAGGGCAGCCAGTGGATGTGGAGGGGGTGAGATTTAGAGAGGAAAGGGATAAAATTTCCTGTGGCTTCTGAAGAGCTGTGTAACAAGGTGAGTTATTAAGGAAGGAATAACTGGTATTTCCAGCTTCTTTTCTCATTCATGGCACCTAGTACAAAATTTTTCCCAGATTGTGTTCACAAAGGAGGGGCGTGGAGGTTAAGTCTTCAGAGTTGAAGACACAGAAGCTACCTAATTAAACGAAACATCTGATTTTCCTCAGGCTAGGAGTTGGGGGTGTACGCAGGAATCAGGCAGACTTCTGGAAGGGCGTTGGCTCCCTCATGTGTAAGTGCTGGCCAGGAATTATTTCGGGATGTGCTTTAGAGGCTCAACACTTAATGCCAAGCTCACAGGAGGCATTGAGATCCTGAAGGTCTCTGTGGCCTGTGTGTGGTCAAGGACTGGACCACCATGGGGCACATCTCTGGTCTGGCTGGACCATATGGCCCATCCAATGCTTTCAAACACTGGTGAGCCACTGATGACTCTGACAAGAATCCTGCAAGCTTCTGGCACTCCAAATACTTGGAGACCCTTGGATGAACACCAAAGCCCCCAAATATTACTGAGTTTGAATTTTCTACCATCATGTGAGTGAAAATACAGAACTAATTTTTCTGTCACATTTACACACCAGAAAGTAGCACAGTGACATTCATACCTGCTTTATTGAAAGTATTTCTATGCAGTCAAGTTTAAAGTTCACCTTCCCTGGGCTACGACTGCTCCAAACACACGTGCACACACACACACACTTCTGTCAACATCTTGGAGGTAAGATCAGCTGGGGCCAGCTAACTTCCCTACCCTTCTTTACATACCCCTCAGTCTTCATGTTGCCTGTCTCATTTGTCTTCTTTTACTTGTTGGCCTCATTCACTTTTCATTCAATTAATTCTGCAGAAAATCTTAAGACTCTAATATTTGCTGGTAACTCAAGGGCATAATTTCAGTCTCAAAATGGTGGTGGTCTAGAGTTTGACGTTGAGTGGAGGCTGGAAGGATACGGTGGGAGGACATGAAAGCTTGCCCATGGAGGGAGAACGGGGGATTTTAGCAGTACAGAGGGACAGATAACCCAATCTGGAACAAGAGGAGGAGTCAGGTAAAGATTTTATAAGAAACTGAGACTTAGCATTAGCAGATCTTAAGCTGCAGAAACTAAATAGACACAAGAAAAGCATTCTAGGGAGACAGATTAGTTGGGAAAATGCTTGAGGACATGAAAAATATGGTCTGCTTCCTGCACCTCAGAGTTTAGCACTGTAAAAATATTAGCTCCAGGGGGAGCAAGCAAACACTCTTTCTCCCCATTCCTGTGCAGTTTCTAAGCATGCTCTACAAACTGCCCTTAGCAGACATCTAACTCATTTCTCCACCCCTCAAGTGTGTGACCAATGTGGATCCATGTAAGAAGCAGCAGCAAACCAAGCAAAATGATTTCTAGCGGCAAAATAGAAGACAAGAGTAGACTGTTCAGAGAGTTTTATCAGACAAGTCCTGAGCTCCCCCTGCTATATAGGATTTATCAATATATATTAGTCAAATGCCTGGACCCTTTCATTTCTGTACCTAGATTAAGAATTGTAATACAATCATTTTCTGAGAATAAGCAAATATTAACAGATGTTACTGCAAGAAATATATTACCTTATGTGAACAGATTGAATGTATAATGTAGTGCTTGTCAGTTGAAAATAAAATTATGAAATTATTTCATGCATAATTTGATTATCTGGGCTGACAGGACACAGATAGTTGGTTCAGGGCATGGTTTTTCACATAAAGACAAATGCTGTTTTCAGGTTCGATGCAGAAGGTCTTCTTCAAGGTAAGATCTTATCGTTGGCTAATTCCTCCGCATAGATATTCCTTCCCCTTCCACTTTATTTTCGTCTTAAACTGTCATTCCTTTCAGGAAACGTCCCATGAGGCAAATTCAATTTGTTTTCAGCACACAGCTAATTTTGCCAAGATTACAAAGGGACATGATTTCTATGAATGCTTATTGCACATGTGCTATTTGTCTAGCAAATAAATAAATGGAAGAGATAATGAGATTAAGGAATTGTTGCCTCAACATCTCTCTTCCTTAAAAAATAAAAAGGTTTTGAATATTTTGTTCCCAGGGAATAATTTAAGATTTTCAGTGCATGTCTTTTTAGAGCAAGTTCTAAAATCTTTTATTTGCACTGTAGACTAATGTGGTAGCAGAGTGATACCTGTACCCCTCTCAGAGTGACGTTTTTAAAGGCATAAAATAGAAAACATAAGATGAGAATTGAAATAGAAAAAGAATTATATGGAAATACAATTATCAAAATGACTCTTAAAACTTCATGATAAAATAACATATGCGTGTTTCTTAACCTGTTAAATGATAAGATCCAACTACAAGTCTAGTAGCTACTATATTTTAAGATTGTGATGAGTGCAAAGGATAGTTTCAAGATACAGTCGTGCTTTGCTTGATGATGAAGGATGAGGGCCCATTCTGATAAATATGTCATTAGGCGATTTTGTCACTGTGCAAATATCACAAAGTGTATTTACACAAACCTATGATGATATCGCCTACTACACACCTGGTTGTATAGTATAGATTATTGTTCCTAGGCTGCAGCAAGTTATTGTAGTAAATACTGCAAGAAATTGTCACACAACAGAAGGTATTTGTGTATATAAACACAGAAAATGTACAGTAAACATATTTAATCTTATAGGATCACTATTGCCTATGCAGTCTGCAGTTAACTGGAATTTTTATACGGTGCATTACTATATCTAAAATTACAATGTGAAAGGAAAATATGTTTTACTTCTCTTGGTGACATACTTATAGGAACAGCTAATAATTGCCATGGTTTGGAATCTAAATTAATAATTGAGCGAAATGCTAGAGGCTCAGGAAATCAAAAACAGGAATTTTTTTCTTCATCCAGGTCCATGGACTGCCTGAATTCTACCCCTGGACCCAGAGAACCCTTGTTTTAAGGGGCCCAAGATCAACATTTTGACTTAATTTCTGCTGTTAATATGGAGATGACCCTAATGAGATCAATTTCTTCAGGAGAAGATAGGGAGCTTCTTAATCCTTGATTACAAGATATGGGAAGGATGAGGAGGTTTACTATTGTGTTATCCCTCTAAGATGCTTCACTGAAAACTCATTCTGCACTCCTCCCCTAATCCCTTGTAACTATTTCAGAATTTACTTTTTAAAAAGTTCTAACCCAGAGGCAGCCCAGAAAAACGAAACAACCGTGAGCTTGACAGAGGACCCTCGAGCCCTAGCCTCATCTCCTGCATGACCTTGGTATGTCCCTTAACTTCAATCTTCAGCCTATTCGCCATAAAACAGGTACAATTATGCCTACTTAGCAGTGTCATAGTGATGTTTAAACATGATGATAAGTATGAAAATGATTAGTAAGCTATGAAGAGCTGTGCAGTCTTTTTCTCACTATGGTACAAGACTGTGGGATAAGAGAAAGGCAAAGCTAATGATAGCACATTAAGGAAGAAGCGCTCAGGTTAGAAATTGGTACTGAGGGTGAGAAGAGCAGAGAATATTCCCTACACACTGGAGGATCTCAGAGCTTCTTTCCCTGCTACTTCATGGCTATATAGAAGCACTCTGCCCCACCAACCCCTACAAGAACAACAAAAGTCCATGTTTGCTTTAGCTACCAAAGTGTTCATCCATCCATCCACCCACAGTTATGAGAGGATGTTAGAAATAGCTTTGCAGATGCCAACCAATTGGAATTATGTGGGCAAAGGATCCAAATAGAGATATTAATATCTCAAAAAACAGACAAATAACCACAAATATATATATTTTTAATTCTCAACATAATCATCAGGGAAATGCAAATCAAAACCACAGTAAAATATCATCTCATTCCATTTAGGACAGCTATTGTGAAAATGACAAAAAATGACAAAAGCAGACTGGGCGCAGTGGCTCATGCCTGCAATCCCAGCACTTTGGGGGGCCAAGGTGGGCAGATCACAAAGTCAGGAGTTTGAGACCAGCCTGGCCAATATGGTGAAACTCAGTCTCTACTAAAAATATAAAAACTAGCTGGTGGTCACCTGTAATCCCAGCTACTCAGGAGGCTGGGCAGGAGAATTGCTTGAACCTGGGAGGCGGAGGTTGCAGTGAGCCAAGATCGGGCCACTCCACTCTAGCCTGGGCAGCAAAGCCAGACTCCATCTCAAAAAAAAAAAAAATGCTGGAAAGGATGCAGAAAAGGGGGAATCCTTATACATTGTTGGTGGGAATGTGAATTAGTAAACTCATTGTGGAAAACAGTGCAGAGGTGTCTCAAAAAGCTAAAAATAGAGCTATGATATGATCCAGCAATTCTACTATTAGGTAGTTATCCAAAGGAAAGAAGTCAGTATATCAAAGGGATATCTACATTCCCATGTTTATTGTGGCGCTATTCCCAATAACCAAAGTATGGAATCAACCAAAATATCCATCAACGGAAGAATAGAAAGAAAATGTGATATATACAGTGGAATACTACTGGACCGTAAAAAAGAATGAAATTCTGTCATTCACAGCAACATGGATGAGCCGGGAAGACATTATGTTACGCAAAATAACCCAGGCATAGTACGATAAGTACTACATGTTCTCACTCATATGTGGGGGCTAAAAAAGCCTGTGCTAATAGAAGTGGAGAGTAGAATTTTGAGTATTACAGGCTGGGAATGGTAGGGGGCTGGGGTGGTTGGGGAGAGGCTGGTTAACAGATACAAAATTACAGCCAGATGGAAGGAGCTCTGGTGCTCTACAGCACTGTGGGGGGAAGATGGTTAACAATAATTTATTGTATATTTTTAAAAGGCTAAAAGAGAGGATTTTGAATGCTCACAACACAAAGAAATGATACATGTTTGAGGTGATGAATGTGCTAATTACCCTCATTTGATCATTATCCATTCTATACATGGGTATCAAAATACCACTGTGTCCCATAATATGTACTATTATTACATGTCAACTAAAAATAAAAGTAAAAAATAAAAATTCAATCATGTATGCATAGCACTCAAGGGCATATTTGCTTAATCCTTAGAAAGACATTTGCTCTGTGCAAAAAAGTGATGCAACTAAAAAGGAACTTAAAAGGAACGCACTGGGTATACCCCTTACTAATAATATTTCCATTTATATAAACTTTCATGGTCTTCAAAGCACTTCTAAATTTGTAACCAAAATGTTGAGAAAGGGCTATATGGCTGTTACATTTACTGACCAGAATTGAGCTGTTTTGTTTGATGCTGAAAACAATGTGATGATATAGGTAGAGAAGGTGTTTTTACTACTTCATTATTATTATTTTACGACTGGAAAAACTAAGACTCAGAGAGTTCAGATGACTTTCCCAGAATCCAGAAAAAGCAGCAAGACTAGAAGTAAGCCTATGTCTTCAATCCTAGTACTTTTTTGTCCTGCTATGCCATACTGTTTATAAGATAATTATGAAAGGTAATTGGCCTGAAATCACTTGTTTACCTTTGAAGAGAGGTTTTTCTCTCCAGATCTCCAGTTGCCTGTCATCAGCTCTCTGTCCAGACTCTTGGAGTCATGACTAACAGGGGGAAGCAGGTGGCAGCGTGGCCACCTGCCATGCAGAAGTACTGGGTCACTTCCTGTTGGTAAAGGGTTTCCTAGTTCAGGTTTGTCAGGCATTCTAAAGTGGAGAGAAAAACAAATTCACCTCCCAAGCAAGTGGAAAAAAAAAAAAACACCAAAGTCAATTTTTTTATGTGTTTTCCAAATGAAAATGCCACTTTAAAAAGAATCAGGTGTTATTTTTAGAGAGAGAGAATACAATTTCAGCTCTCAATACCAAAACTATAGCCTCACCCATTAGAGACACTGATCCAGAAGCAAGTAGAAACTATTCAAAGTCTGCAGTTCCTACCTGCCTAGGTAATGCTTAAATAAATAATCAGTTCCCATCATGCAACTCAATGTTTAGCCGCGTCCAAACATACTGCTGCCAACATTTTAAAGTCAACAATGATATCTAAAATAAACATAGGCTGACTAACACACACTGGTACTTTAATGAAAATATATTGTGAAATAGCTCCTTGCCAATAGAAGTTCTTGGGCTCTTCCTTAGAATAACTGTGGACTATTCAGAAAAATGTTAAGCCATCTATATATTTTTTTAAATTAATTCATTCAACAACCTCCTCTCTTTTTTTGAGCACTTACTCTTAAAAACTTGAAGGAGCTGAAATTTTTATCCTATTCTGAAGCTGACGGGTTAGCCTGCCAGTTTCAAAGGAGCTGGTAGAAGTCATGAGATTCTTGGGTCAGAGGCAAGTGACTTTGTTACTTACAACAATAGCAGTAGCCAGTGTCAGCATTTGAGAGGAGCTCTGAGCTTAGGGAAACCAGGTCTTTACACTGAACAGGAAGCATGCCTTGAGACACTTTCGCACTCTTCCAAGGTGGTTTGCTATACAAACATCCTTGAAAAACAGTCCAGAACAAAGTCAGTCAATGCCTTTACTCATAAGACATGTAGAAATATGAGAAATCCAAGGAGATTTGTCTCCAGACCCTTACTCTCTACCAGGCATGGCAACAGATGCTAAACATAGGAAAATTGAAGAACACACTACCTAATTCTTGATAAATATAATAGTGCTAACAGATTTAACTATGACATTAAACTCTCAGTTCTATCCATAGAAAATGTGGGAAGTTCAGTTTGTTTAGTATCCCTCTTTAAATTCTTCTAATCAGGAAAATTGGTGAAGGATTCAGAAGGCAGAAACCCTGCCTTTTCATCACCAGCTTGTTTGCTAGTGAAGTGTTAAAGTGCTACGTGTTGGCAAAATGGAACTAACACATTGCAATTGCATTAGAGTGCAATATCTCAGCACTTTCCAAAGTCTGGGGCATGATGATCAAAATGCCATAAAGGCAAAGGTCACTGGCAGGGGAAGTAGATAAGAAAAAAGTGGAAGCTGATAGAAAAATATTGTCAAGGAAACCTTTCTTAATTGTACTGGTAGGACTTTACTATAAAAGAAATTAGAATTAAGCCACACCAAAATTCAGACCAAAACAGCTGGCTCTAGCAAATGCATGAGTTACAAATGCCTTTAGAGTACAATTTAGAGTGAGTTTTCTTTATCCCGAAAACGGGATACATGTGCAGAATGTGCAGGTTTGTTTCATGAGAATATGCATGCCATGGTGGTTTTGCTTCATCTATTGACCTGTCCTCTGAGTTCCCTCCCCCATTCCCCATGACCCCACAGCCTCTGGTGTGTGTTGCTCACCTCCCTGTGTCCATCTGTTCTAATTGTTCAACTCCCACTTCTGAGTGAGAACATGCAGTGTTTGGTTAGAGGTGAGTTTTTTCTATGGGGACTTGAACATTATTACCAGAATGAATTTAAAAATAAAATTTTAAAACTCCACTGAAAATATATACAGTCTGAGCCTCTGAAAAAGACAGTGACATATTATGTAAATCATTTCAACTTCAGTTAATTCTTTATAATGCCATTTCCCCCATTATTCTGATCCAGCTTCCTTTATGCTCACTCAGTTTTTAACAAGAAAATTTCAATAGTAATTTGACTTCCCAGGCAGACTTTTCCACAAGTGAGAGAAAATTCTGACCTGACAATATGGGTATTCCAGACTCCTTAATAGCAGTCGTTTTTTCCCATTCCAAATTAGTTAATTTGTCAATAAGGCTCTTGTGAATTTAGTTAGCACAAGCCACTTCCATCAGAGCCTGACTCCTCCTGGGTAACATGAAAATAACTACTGGATATTTTGAAGATGGAAACAAATTGTCGAAAAATACTTTGTTCTAAATGGGCTCATGCTGGGGCCCCACTGATAAGTGCAAGTCCTCTGGAGACTGAATGGCTTCACTGATGACTGCTCCCCCTTTGATTTTTTTTTCAATATAATAATGATTTTGTCTTTTTCCTTTGATTTTTTCATAAAAGTTAAAATTTTAAAACCTGTGGAAGATCTATCTCTAGTCTAGTACACTAAATGCTATTTCCTACATCTGAGCTAATATTATTCTCTCGGGCTACTTACAAAACTGGCAGTTTCCGTATTGGATAGCATATACTCATACCTATAATTCTTTGATCTATCACAGATACAAAAGTTCCTCTAGGATTATAGATGCATGTTTATAAAACTGGTAACATATATTACACTTGATTTTAGCCAAAAGGCTGAGAAATGATTATATATATGTGTGTATATATATATATATGTATATACACACAACAATACATGTATGCATATATGGATATATATAAATATAGTATATATATAAAGTATATGTATTTATATATATATATATAGTATTTTGAGACATAGTGAAATAATATTGGGTAACAAAGGCCTAAATGGAAACACAATGCATATTTAGATTATTTAAATTATTTTAATAATAATAAATAATTAATCCCAAATTAATTTATCATCCTGAACTATTTGAACCATTTAGCTGTTAGGAAATTTTTTAATTTCCCAGTGTCTCAGGAACTTTTCCATGAGTATTGATTCCAGTGTACTTTGATTGTGAGGAAACACAAAAAAGTGTTAGAGAGGTCACCTCTGGGGAAGAAAATTGGAGGACAGGAAAACCTGAGTAGGAGGTACACGTAAATTCGCTCATATCACCTCCCATACCACAAAATTTTCCGTGCTTATTTTTATTTTTAAATGAAGAAAATTGACAAAGATTGCTGATATTGATTTTTCCCTAACCCACCCCCTTTTCTTCATCAATCTTGAGGTTCACTACCTGATAAACTCAGTGTTACAGAATAACTTTTAAAAGTTTTAAATGAGAAGCTGGGCCTAGTGGCTGGCATCCTGTAATCCCAGCCACTCAGGAGGCTGAGGCAGAACTGCTTGAAGCTAGGAGTTTGAGATCAACCTTGGCAACACAGTAAGAGCCCATTTCTATTTAAAAAAAGAAAGAAAGAGGAAGGAAGGAAGGAAGGAAGGAAGGAAGCCAAATGTCCATCAGTGGATGTATGGATAAACAAGTCATGATATATATGAAGGAATGTTATTCAGCTATAAAAAGAAATGGAGCACTGATACATAATACAATGTGGATGAACCTCAAAAATATGCTAAGCGGAAGGCACCAGACACAAAATTCACATATAATATGATTCCATTTACAGAAAATATCCAGAAGAGGTAATCCACAGAAATGGAAAGCAGATTTGTGGTTGCTCGGGACTGGGGTGAGGGGAGAATGGAGAATAACTGCTTAAGGGATATGGGATTTCATTTGGGGGTGATGAAAATGTTTTAGACTTAGAGGTGGTGATTGCAAAATACTGTGAATGTACAAAATGCCAGTAAATTGTTCACTTTAAATGGCTAATTTTATGTTACGTTAATTTCATCTCAATGAAAAAAAAGATTTTTAATCACAAAAGGAATAAATTGGTGCCCATTTTAGGTTTAAAGAACAGAGGTTTAAAAAGAAAGAAAAGACACAGGAAAGAAGGAAGAAAGGGAAGAAGGGGGGGATACACAAAGAAAGGGAGAAAGGACCACTCCCATTTCCACCACTCGGGGAAATTCATCATTAATATTTTGAGTTAATATTTCGGTATATTGGTATTACCTTGCAGTCTGATAATAATAGTCAAATGTAGTCCAGACTCACCATGCTTGGTATTACATAACCTTCCAGTCCTTTTTTCTCAACACAAATATGCTTTTTAAAACATAAAAATTATATTATGTTGTACAAATGCTTACATCTCCTGCTTTGTTCAATTAATGTAGCACAGGTTTTCACATCATTTGTCTTCTGCATGAGGTTTAATGCTGTATTGTACTCCAGAGCATAATATACTATAATCTATTCAACTAATTCCTTAATGTTAGATGTTTAGGCATGCAGAGTTATTGTTGAGAGCTGAAAACATAAAGACTATGGTTATGAGACTATAGTTATGAGTTTTTGTGTGTGACTTGAGGTATTAACTTTTTCCCTGATAGTCTCATCTCATTGATGTAAAGTCAGTACTGTTCCCTCTCCTTTCTCACAACTGAGGCACTCCCCTTAGCCAAAATCATATATTGAGCGTTGTATTTATAAAGAAGCCTTTGGTTGGCCAGACACTGTGGCTCATGCCTCTAATCCTAGCTCTTAGGGAGGCAGAGGCTTGAGCCCAGGAGTTTGGGACCTGCCTGGGCAATATAGCGAGACCCCATTCTACACAAAAAGGAAAAAAACAAAAAGACAAAAAAAAAAAAAAAAGAAGAAGAAGAAGAAGCCTTTTGTTAATACTGAGTAACTGAAAAAAATTGTACATTAAAAATATTTCATTAATGATTCACTCATGATTTTGACACTAATTGGAAACTATAGAATTATCTTTTAAATGTCAAGATACAAGGACATGCTCATTTTATTTTACAGAAAGTATCATAAGGTTTGAGCAAACTTGTCCAGGAACCAGAACATTTGCAGAGCAGAAACAGAGAAGATGGAGCATGTTTATCAAATAATGTAAATAAAGTTATCGGTGGTTCGATAGCTTCTGAAAACAACAGACTCTTGCATCTAACGAAGTCATTTCCACCATCTGTTCAAAAACCACAATTCCATACAAGGTCAGGCTTCTAAAGGTACAAAGCTGAAAGGAACTTTATAGGCTTAAATTCAGTTTCCCATAATGTCTGCACTCAAGGGGCTTGGAGGGATGCTGCTGTCTACTGCACCGTCTCAGAAAGTGGGATTTGAGCAGCTCAGACCCTGCCCTGTGGTTTGCAGACTTGAAGGCTCTGTGAAGTGCTTCCATAGCCAGCAGAGTAGTGCCCTTGGGAGCTAAATGGCTAAATGTGTGATTAAAATCCTTATGAAAATAACACTTATTTTTTAGAAAATTTGTTGTTACAATCAACATTTTCATATATACTAAATTTGACCCAACTGTTTGAAAATCTTTTGATATATGTCTTGTACCTTAAACATAATGTTAATATATGCTATTCATTCATTCAATAAATATTTATTTGGTGCTTGGTGCCAGATACCCTTCCCAACTCTTGGGATATGAGGGTAAAAAGAGCAGAAAAAGCCCTTCTGTCATGAATCTTACATTCTCATGCTGGGGGCCATCAGTAAAATAAATAAGCCAACAAATTATTAATATAATTGCAATGACTATCAATAAGTGCTATGAAGAAAATAAACATGGGCTGAGATTGAGAAAAATGGAGCAAGATGTCCCCTAGGTAGGCAGCCAGAGAGGAACTCTTAAAGTAGATGAAGTTTAACCTGAGATCCATCTCCAAGAAGAAAAATATTCAAGCTTGGGAGCGTGGGAGAAGGGGCATTCCAAGTAGAGGGAGCAGCCTCCCAGGCCTTTGAAGATAGATCAGACCTGGCATATCTGAAGAACTGAAAGAAGACAACATGGCAGGGTGTGGTGATATAGGAGTGGGACAAGATAAGGCTGAAGAGATGGTTGGGATCCTGTTAAATAAGGCCTTGTAGGCTGAGTAGGAACCTGGGATTTTTTTCAGAATGCGAATCAATCGTCACGTTTGTAATGGTGCTTTCCTAGAGGTCTTACTCAAGAAGTTAAACAAATTCAAACTCAATGAGTTGTTTTATTTTAAGAATAAAGACATAAGAGTTTTTTTAATGCCAACTGACAGCTAAATTGTAGCTAAATTCAACCAGTCAAAGTGGGTTGGGGCTAGGCTGATCAGATATCTCAGTTTTCCTAGAAGAGTCCCAGTTGACACCTGTATTTCCAGCATGTTCTTGGTGTGTACCGTTTGTCCCAAGTACTTCACTTTTTAATGGAGTGTGCTTATTAGTAGTTGGATTAAAACAAGCCAGAATGGATCAGGTAGACAGCTACTTTATACTTCCAGCTTCTCTCCTTTCATGGTGTTATGGAATAGTGTGTGAGACATAAGTGTAACATTGACATTTACTTTTCACTTTAACATACGGTAAAATCTGACAGACACTGACAATAACCCATTTCTCTTTTCTCAACTCTTTCCAGAAGCAATGTAGCTACTATTTTCTTTTCAGAAGAACCATACAGGACTGTCACTGATAAAACGAAATTGGCAGGCGTTCCTTGGAGATATTGCAGGTTCAGTTCCAGACCACTGCAATGAAGTGAATATTGTGATAAGTAAGTCACATGAGTTTTTTTGTTTCCTAGTATATATAAAAGTTATGTTATATGTCAGCCATGGTGGCATGTACCAGCTACTTGTGAGGCTAAATTGGGGGGATCACTTGAGCCCAGGAGTTCAAGACCAGCCTGGGCAACATAGTGAGACCCTGTCTCTACAAAAACTTCAAAAAATTATTTGCCAGGCATGGTGATGTATTCCTGTAGTCTCAGCTACAGGCCAAGATGGGAGGATTTCTGGGCCCAGGAGGTCAAGGCAATAGTAAGCCATGATCATGCCACTGCACTCCAGCCTGGATGACAGGATGAGAGCCTGTCTCAAAAAATAAAATACTTTATTACTTAAAAAAAAAAAAAAGGTGCTAACAATCACTTGAGCCTTCATCAAGTCATAATCCTTTTGCTGGTGGTGGGTCTTTCTATCCTTAAGAAGCAACTCCTTGTCTGTTCAAGTTTGATCATGAGTTTGCAGCAACTTAGCCTCATCTTCAGGCTCCACTTTAGTTCTAGTTTTCTGGCTATTTCCACCACCTCTGCAGTTAATTCTTGCCTGAAGTCTTGAACCCCCGAAAGTTATCCACAAAGGTTGGAATCAACTTCTTCCAAACTCCTGTTAATGTTGATATTTTGACTTCCTCCCATGGATCACAAATTTTCTTGATGGCATCTAGAATAATGAATCTTTTCCAGGAGGTTTTCAATTTACTTTACCCAGATCCATCAGGGGAATCACTCTATATGGCAGTTTATGAAATGTGTTTTTTTAACTTAAGCATATCCTAAGGAAAAATAGAAGTAGAAGAAATGTATTTTTTAATAGTAAGACTTGAAAGTCAAAAAATTACTACTTGATCTGTATGTTGCAGAATATATATTATATTTTCAGATGATAAATGAGAATTGGCTTCAACTTAAAGTCACCAGTTGCAGTAGACCCTGAAAAAAGAGTCAGGCAGTCCTTTTAAATTTTGAAGCCGGGCTTAGACTTCTCTTCCTCTCTAGCTATGAAAGCCTTAGAACATACCTTCTTCCAATGGAAGGTTGTTTTACTTACATTGAAAATCTGTTGTTCAGTGTAGCCACCTTCATCAATGATCATAGCTAGATCTTCTGGATAACTGACTGCAGCTTCTACATCAGCACTTGCTGTTTCACCCTGTACTTTTATGTTACGGAGAGACCACTTCTTTCCTTAAACCTCATGAACCAATCTCTGCTAGCTTCAAACTTTTCTCATGTAGCTTCAAACTTTTCTCATGTAGCTTCATCACTTCTTTCAGCCTTCATAGAATTGAAGAGCACTGGGGCCTTGCTCTTGACAAAGCTTCAGCTTAAGGGTATGTTGTGGCTGGTTTGATCTTCTGTCCATACCACTCGAACTTTCTGCATATCAGCAAGATATGTTTCATACAGCAATGCTGTTTCACTTTCCTATCATTCATGTGTTCACTGGGAGTAATTTCCTTCAAGAACTTTTCCTATACCTTCACAATGTGGCTAAGTTTTGGCTCAAGAGGTCTAGCTTCTGGCCTGTCTTGGCTCTCCATATGCCTTCCACACTAATCTTAATAATTTCGATCTTTTGATTTAAAGTGAGATGCGCGACTCTTCCTTTCACTTGAACAAATAGAAGCAATTATAAGGTTATTGGCCTTATAATTTCAATATTGGTACAATTTCAATATTGTTGTATATCAGAAAACAGAGTGGCCCAAGGAGAGGTAGAAAGATGGGGAAAGGCTGGCTGGTGGAGCTGTCAGAACACATATAGCATGTATTAATTAAGTTTAATGTGTTACATGGGCATAGTTTGTGACACTTCAAAACAATTATAATAGTAACACCAAAGATCACTGGTCACAGATCACCATGACAGATATAATAATAAGGAAAAAGTTTGAAATACTAGTAATAAGGAAAAAGTTAGAATTACTAAAATGTGACAGAGACACGATGTGAGCCCATGCTGTTGGAAAAATGGTACCAAGAGACCAATGCAGGGTTGCCACAAACCTTCAATTTGTAAAAAACATAATAATATGCAGCTCAATAAAGTAAAGCACAACAAAACATGGTGTGTTTGTACTCAGTCATGAGCAGCTAGAGACAGATAACTCTCAGGTGGGGGGAAAAGAAATAGTCTATGCTGCTGGCCCCCCCAGTCTATCAGCTTGTGCCACTCTCTATAAATGCACAAAGTCAGCAAGTCACTAAGTTAGTGGAAAACATGCGATATTATGGGTTAGGTATATATACAATATGTACAGAAGGCAGAAGACAAGCAGTCCTGCCATAGAACTTACTGTGTAGTCTGAATGCTGCAACTGTTTTGCCATTTATTGCATGGTGTAAATCCATGACAATTTCTTTTGTTGTTTGGCAATGCTTTTTTATTTTACAATAAGCTTTTTCAAAAGCAATGACCTCAAGACAATGAAAACATGAATTTAGTACAAACTTAAGTACAGAATTGTCATTTCTCAAGAAAGTAAATGATTACAATGAAACTTGCAGAAAATGTAGACATTTGCCATCTGCCATGGGACCCATTGTGATATCACTGACCACTTGAAAACAAGGAAATACAAATCTGCTGAAAAATCATCAGGGTCTAATTCAAAAGTTAATGGTAAATTTAAGAAGATTTGATTGAATACGACAACAGTTGAGAGGTGCAGCTTCAGAAGGTGCATTTATACAACCTCTTTTGAAGCATAACTTCATTTAGGTTAAATGATCCTTTATTTTAATTTTGTTCTTTTTAAATCCTGTTTCCCCATACATCCACTTGTAAAGTGATAACAGATAATGATAGAGGATAATTAGTATGAGAAGAACTTGCCAAACAACTAAATGGCCTCAATTTTATACCAATGTCATCTGAAATCTGGTTAACTGTAATGACAGTTGAAGGCTCTCATCCAATTCACTGAGTCAAAGTAAAACGTTTAGGATTTTCTTTTGTTGAGAGTGAAACATCTGAAATTATTGTGAATGCTATTGTAAATTTGGTTACAGAGTTCAGCACTGAGGATTGAATGATTTGTTTTTGCATCCATAATATGCGTACAAATTCTGGTGATGTACAGCATGGTGGTAAAAATAATACACTTACTAAATTAAAACAGAGCAAAAATGTACTTGCCATGCACATGATTCATAATTGGGTTAAACAAGCTATGATATTCTACCAATTGACATAGAAACTGTATTGCCAAAACTCACAAATGTTTGTACATATGCATAGATAAAATAACTGAACTACATAATTTTCATGGTGATACTGATATTGAAGAAATAATATACTTGGGTATAGCAGCATGCAAATCCATTCTTTACTGTTTATAATTAATTAGATTTTGGAAACATTTGAGTCTTCGAAGAACAAATTTGTAACACAACATAAGTATCCTATATTGGCCCTGACATTTTTTGGTAAATGTGTCCTTTAAATTTTGGTTGCATTTTATTCAAAATCAGGTGGAAATCTTTAATCGAGGTATCCAATGAGTAGAACACCCCAAAACTTTAGCTTTTAAATTTTGGCAAACTGCAATTACTGAAGACAAAGCTTGTAAACAAGAAGATATGAAAATTAAGCCACATGGAAGCATGGGAGGAACTGAACAAAATAATCAATGAGAGTTTAAACGGTTTATAAGATTTAATTTTAAAGCTTCATGATTGTACTCTGGGCTATTTTAACTTACATAAAAAATGTTTGCTACCTCCATTTTTAGTTGCATAAGTTTGTATTCTATACCAGAATAAAATGAAATGGAAAAGACCTGTATTTTTGCAGTATCTATATTTGTTCAACCACTCAAAGAATCATATTATAGATAACTTTTAAATATTTTTTGCCTTTTAAAAAATGTTTGTCAAAGGTACCAAACTGATAGACAAAAGAGGGAAAAAGAAGTAGTACTTATAAAAACATTTGGGTTAAGTATTTATATATATTTCAATACAAAAAAATAAAATTAGGGTTAAAACTCTTCTGCTTGTAATTTTCTCTGGACTTGCCAAGTATTATGTAGACCTTATAATTTAATTTTTTAATTTTTATTTTTTGAGATGGAATCTCACTGTCACCCAGGCTGGAGTGCAATGGCACCATCTCAGCTCACTGCAACCTCTGCCTCCTTGGCTCAAGCAATTCTTCTGCCTCAGACTCCCAAGTAGCTGGGATCACAGGCACCCGCCATCATACCAGGTTAATTTTTTTGTATTTTTAGTAGATCCAGGATTTCACCACGTTGGCCAGGCTAGTCTTGAACTCCTGACCTCAAGTGATCCTCCTGCCTCAGCCTCCCAAAGGGCTGGGATTACAGGAGTAAACCACTGCTCCCCACTGTAAATTTCAAAAATTTGATATACAACTACAGAAAAAAGGTACTAAGGGTTTCAAATTAATTAATTATAAGACAGAAATTTGAAGGCAATTTCAGATAAGTTTGTGAAAAATTTTTTAAAAGACCTTATTGAAAAAGAATATATACAGTCTTCAGAAAAAAAAATACACTGTGATATGGTATTAGAGACAGGGTATGTATAGGAAATACAGTGAAGTATGTTACTGTTTACCAAGAATAGCTATTCTTGTGTTACTTATTTTCAAAAAATCAATATGAAGGAGTGTCTTTTAATTTTGCGTTAGTAAATATGAATATGTTATTTTTATTTTTGGAAGCAATTTTATTTTTAAAAATAGTTTTTGAATAGAAATATTGTATCTTATAAGTTCAATAATAATGAAAGTAATTTTTCATTCAACAAATATTTTTTAAACTATATAATTTTAATTATTTTTAACAACTCCTTTTATTTTTAGAAGTGTCATGGTATGAGAAATTATATAGTCACCTTAGTTAGAGGAGTGTCACTTTGTAGAAACAAGTCTAAGTCACAGGGCTTGAAATTTCTGGGTGCCTAAGCCAGCTGAGAGCCCCTTGAAAGAAGTTAAGCCTCAGGAGCGCAAATGCTCAGCTTCTACCTGCTGAGGTCTTCTGAATTTAAAACATTTGCCGACTAAAGTGTTCCTTGGTGCACAGCTCTATTATGAGAAGAGGTGGAGAAATATTCATCTCATGCTCCCCAAGGCTTGATTCTCAATTTACAGTTTGTGTAGGTCACACAACCCTGAGCGCCTCATCAATTGAAGAGCAGGTGTTGGACAGGTCTGCCCTTCCTGTGCAAGGAGAACAGGAGGAAGAAGTCCAATGAAAAACAGGCAACAGTCCCCCCAAAATCCTGCTTTAAAAACTTTGGCCAAAAAGAAAAAGCACAAGGGCCAAATATAAGGGGGAAAAAGTCATGGAAATTTGATCTTTGTTGATGGTTTTTGAGCTTAGTTTGAAAGTGATTGAGGAGGGGAAGGAGAAATTCACAATTTTGTTCAGTAGCCATTTGACTTCGAAGGTCTTGCCATACAAATCACATATGACTCCAACGTTTTCTAAACTACAAAAAGTCAGAAGGTCTTTCACTGAATGGAATGGTACGTCCTGCTCCACCCTGAATAGCAGAGTCAAGGGTTCTTAGTATTTTCCATTTCTCATGGTTTCTGTCTCTGAGAAGTGAAAACTCTGGGATAAGATGGGCTATGATTCCTATCAAGGAAAAAACCAAACATTTTAGCTAAAGCTAAACCATCAAGAAAATTAGATAAATCACATATAATTCGTATTTTAAAGAAAATAAAAAATCAAATACACCCTTCATCATGTCATTTCCGTAAAATTATTCCAGTTTCCCTTAAAATACAACTTCTGAGATAGACTTTTTCTAGGCTTTTCATAATATAAACCAATCCACCTCTGCATTACGTTTCCTTAACTCCTAGGCATGATCCTTCTTTCTTGTCACCTGGCCTTCTCACTGTTTCTCAAATACTCATGCCCTTTTCTCTTCCCCAACTAGAAGTCACTCTGACAACTTTGTTTTTAGAATCTAAACACCACTCTTTCTTCAGGTATCAACTCCAATCTCTCTTCTGTCATGGAGTCTTCTGAGTCCACTCCAGTTGTCAACGATCTTTCATTTTGGAAAATTTATAGCACTTTAAACAAGTCACTTCACCATTGGGTGTTCTCATTTCCTTATCTGCAAATGGTGACATCATCCACTTTGTGCTTTTGGGAGGACTGAATGAATGATACACATAGCCCTGTAGCTGGCCATAGTAATTACCAGTCACTGTTTGCCATTGTATTTTGGGATAGAGTGATATGATAATATGGACAAACAGAGTGATATTATTGGGTCTGCCAGCATTGAGCTCCAACATCACTTAACCCCCGAGTTCATAAAATGTAAATAATAATTTTTATCACATAGAGTTATTACAAAGACCAAAGAAGAGAATGTACATAAAGGTCTTCTGGCCCTAGCACACTCAATGTTGTCCCTCTACCACATTTCCTTAAAGGCAATTGATTCATTTACTCATTTCCTCAACATTTATTGAGACCTTAGGCTACAACTGTAAACAAGACAGTTTCCCCTTCCATGACATGGTAATGACAGTGCCCTGATGGGGACTTTCAGGAAGTATATAGGAAGGGCACCTGATCTAGACTTGGGAGGTCAGGAAATCTGGGAGCTGAAGAAGGGTAGGGATTGGCATGACTGGAAGGGAGGGCTATTGTGGTTGTGTATTCTAGGCAAGGCACACTGCACATGCAGAGGTCTACATATGGAGGGTCTAGACACATGTAAGTCCAACAAGGCTGGACACAATGTGGACATGATGAGGCAGGTGAGGTCATGTACTTATAGATATGCGTGGTCCTTTAGTGTTTGCAAACATGGTCCACTTTGCTCCTAAAAACAACCCAAAGAGGCGGTCAAGGCAGGAATAGTTATCTTCATTTTAAAGATGAGCAAACAAAAGTTCAGAAGGATTAGATGACTAGCCCAAGCTCAACAGCTAATTAAAGGTGAAGTCTTGTGACAGTTCCTAGGCTGCTATCTGGATCGTTATTAAACTCCTACTTTCCTAATTTCAAGTTAAGCAGCAAGAGTGTTAAGACCAATCATGTTTTAAATTTTTATTTTTGTATCCCTCACAGTGCAAGTCACCTAGTAGGTGTTCAGTAAATGTGCGCTGATATTTACATGAATTGATTCATTTTCTATAACTGAATGAGGAGAGATGCAACAAATCATAACCATGTAAAAGCAGTTATGTGGATAGTAAAATACATGGGTTAAAATTAAGTCCTGTTGGAAACCATTACAATGTCTCTGCATTGTAGCTAAATAATAGGTAAATAAATGATTCTACATCCGTACACTGTTATATTATGCAGCAATGACATTGATATGGATAAAGCTTTATAATATATTAAGTGGGGAGAGCAAGGTATAAAATAGTGTATTTTAATATTTTATAGAATCGTATGTATACTAAATGGTGTGGCAGAAGAAGAATAGATTAGATTACTTGTTTATATGTAGACCTTTTTTTCTGAGACAGAGTCTCATTCTGTCCCCCCCAGGCTAAAGTGCCGTGGCACGATCTTGACTCACTGTAACCTCCACCTCCCAGGTTCAAGCAATTCTTCTGCCTCAGCCTCCCAAGTAGCTGGGATTACAGGCATGCACCACCACGCCCGACTAATTTTTGTATTTTTAGTAGTGTTGGGGTTTTTCCATGTTGGACAGGCTGGTCTCAAATACCTGACCTCAGGTAATCCACCCACCTTTGCCTCCCAAAGTGATGGGATTACAGGCATGGGCCACCGTGCCAGGCCAATATATAGACCATCTCTTAACGAAAACTCAACTGGTAACAGATGTTGCCCCTGGGGAGGGGAACTACATGGCATAGGGATATTGGTAAGAGAGAATTTTATTGTATACCTTTTTGAGCCATTTTATGGTATTTTCCAGTTTTTAAATTATAACAAATTTTAAATATTTTTTATTTGCAGCTCTGATTTCACTGTTTTCTTTTTTCTTAGAGGTTTTGAATTCCTATGAAATCTAAACAGAAACCACTCATGTCAACTAGGTTCCCCCCCAACACAGGGTTTAATTTCAAAGGCAGTGGTGTACTGGTAAATGTTTAACACTGGCTCCCAAAGTAGTTTCGCTTTGAATATTGGTTGGTATTTTTGTTTATGTTAATGAAGAAGATGAAAGTAAAATAAGGAAGATACATATCAGAACTTCATTCATCAAGGATGTGAGCAATTTGTTTGCTAAATTGTGTAATGGTTTTCAAATACTAAAAAAAATTTCTTGTTTTTTGTGATAGTCACAATGTAATAGCTAGAGATTACAGATTTTAAATTATTACCATTTTCTCTATCATGTTCTTAAGTCTAGACAATCAACAAATAGTAAATTCCACTTTGAGTTATGTTCTGACAATTTCCATCATGTAAATAGTCCTACCAAGGTTGATTTTGAGCTCAATGCTATATCACTGAATGTAGAATTAAGAAGAAGCAAAGTAACTTTAAAAGCCTAAGTGTTAGCAAAATGTGGTAAAATAATTAGAAAGCAATGAGTTTTTAGAATGTTTTCTACTACACTATTTTTAATATATATTTAATTGAAAGTTTATATTATTTAACTTGTAAAACTGTGCTTGGCTTTTAAAAATATAACAAGCAGCTCTTGTGAGCCTGCACAAATAAGCTCCAACACACTCCTGGTCCTGTGGGAGAGAAGGTCACCTTTGGCTGATAGGATATTCCGGAATATTTTCCTAATTTCCCTATGGTAGGAGCATGTTAGGAATGAATTTAAATAAAAGGGTACTAGCATTTAGCTGACAAAGAAGAACCTTCTGACTTTACCCTGAATAAAGAGAAATACTTAATAATTCTTGATCAAAAATCAAATCTCAATAGCAAGCAGTTGAAAGAACAAGAGGGCAAGAAACAAAGAGAGAGAGAAAAAGAAGAGAGGAAAAGAGAGATGCCCTAGTGTTCCTTTCAGCTCAAACATTGTAATAATTTAAGGTTCTATGTTCCAAGCACTGTCTTTGTACTTTAGATGTTACTTGGCTTCTAAGAGTCTTCATTTCTTCATCTGTAACATGGGGAGAAATGAGATGGTTGTGAGGAAATAAAATGATGGTGGTTCATCAGAAACAACCCAATGCCCATCAGCAGGTGAATGAATAAACAAATTTTGATTTACCATATGATGGACTACTATCCAGCAACAAAGAGGAACAGACTCTACATACACACCACATGGATAAATATCACACTCATTTAACTTGAGTGAGTTAAAGAAGCCAGACCCAAAAAACTATAAATACTGTGTGAATCATTTCTATAAAATTCTAGAAAATGCAATCAAACATGTGGTAACAGAAAGCAAATATGTGGTTGCCTGTGGGGAGGAATGGGAAGGAAGGATGACAAAGGAATACAAGGAATCTTTGGGAGGTAATGAAATGTTTGTTATTTTGATTGTGGTGTTGGTTCTACATGTCAAAATTTATCTAACTGTATCCTTTAAAAAGTGCAGGTTACTGTATGTCAATTATACATCAATAAGCTATAAAAGGTAGAAGAAACCAAAACATAGTTTTTTACTCCACGATATTGAGTTCATAGTGAATCTTGTCATTTAAGAAGTCACTGAGAGTTATGAATCCATTTTTCTTAGCAACATTTTCTCACTATGAAGGGAATGCAAAGTTTTCAAATAGTTTGTGCACTTACCATGTCCCATGAGACCAAGTCACAGGCAAAGGATCATAAGCTATCATGTTTCAGACACTCAAAGACTTACAAGGTGTAGTGTGTGTTCATTGTTTCAGTTCATGACCACATACTCTGAGCTCTTCTCTTTTCATGGTGCTGCCCATCTTTACACCAGTTTAGCAGTTTTGCAAACTGTTATTTTCCAAAATCACAGACCTAGTCTCTAGGAAAAGGAAAACAAACAAACAAAACAAAACAAAAAAAAACCATGTATGACTAGCTTAAATGACAAAATTGGCTGTAGTCAGTGTTTCTATTAAAAGTTTGGTAGGGATAGGTAGATAAATAGATGAGACCACTTTATATTTTTGAAGTGATATATAAACATGGTACATATTTAAATATGAAACGCTATGTGGGAGAAACCTGAGTCATATGCCCCTGTCATTTATGGCCATTCTCTAATGGTGACCAATGTTAAGAAATTTAACTAACTTTCTATATATACATGGAATTATGCATTTGTATATTCTTCTCCTTCCCCATTGTAAAAAAAATAACCAGCACTTTGGGAGGCCGAGGCAGGTCAGATCACGAGGTCAGGAGATTGAGACCATCCTGGCTAACATGGTGAAACCCCGTCTCTACTTAAAATACAAAAAATCAGCTGGGCATGGTGGCACACACCTGTAGTCCCAGCTACTCGAGAGGCTGAGGCAAGAGAATCGCTTGAACCTGGGAGGTGGAAGTTGCAGTGAGCTGAGATCGTGCCACTGCACTCCAGCCTGGGCAACAGAAAAAGACTCTGTCAAAAACCAAACCAAAACAACAAACGAACAAACAAAACCCAGCAATCTGTGTTTTAACAAGTCTTCCACATAATCCTGATGCACACTGAAGTTTGTGAACCACTGACATTTATAGACTGAATTATGTCCCTCACCAAATTCTGCGTTGAAGCCCTAACCCCAAATGTGGCTGTAATTGGAGACTACAGAGGGGATTAAGGTTAAATGAGGCCATAAGAGTGGGGCTCTAATCCCATAGGAGTAGTGTTCTTAAGAAGAAAGAAGAGGATGGGCATGTTGGCTCATGTCTGTAAGCCCAGCACTTGGAAGGCCGAGGTGGGAGAATGGCTTGAGGCCAGGAGTTTGAGACCAGCCTGGGCAACATAGGGAGACTCTTTCTACAAAAAATAAAAACTAAAATAAAAGAAAAAGAGGAAGAGATAGCAGAGATTTCTCTTTCCACATGAAGGAAGGCCATGTGAGGACACAGTGAGAAGGTGATGTCTACAAACCAGGAAGAAAGACCTCAGGAGAAACCAACCCACCTCTGGCACCTTGATCTTGAACTTCCAGCCTCCAGAACTGTGAGAAAATAAGTTCCTATTGTTTAAGCCACCCAATCTGCAGTATTCTGTATGACAGTGCATGCAGACTAATATTCTGACCTTACATAATTATATCCTTCTGGCTTTATCAGTTGTGAAAGGTCGACGTCTTTGTCCAAAATTCCCAAGGCAGGAATTACAAAGCCTTGTTCTGAGCTAGAAATGAGGATGAGGGGTGGGAAACAAGGGACAAATAAAGGGAGAAAACCCAGATGACATTTCAATTGGTCATCCCAGCTCATGTATTATTCATTTACTACTTGAGACTATAAAATATATAAATTTATAATATCTCAAACTTGTGAAATCTCACCACTCATAGATAACTGCTTGACACATTGATATATCACTGGAGGCAATGGGACATTTTAAATTTTTATTTAATAGTTTTTTATGATAGATACAATATTTTCTTTTCTTAACAATGATCCTGCCTTATATAATTTTGTTTCCATATTTTTTTACTAAAGTATATCTAACGCATTTTCCCCACAATGGGGAGGAAGTTGGATCTACCAGTTGGTGAGGAGGAGAGGAGGTCACAAAGCTTTGGAGACGGGTCTTGAAGATGACCCAGGGTCCAGGCTGGATTTGTAGTTGTCCAAAATAGTCAGGCAGCTCTGAGCAAGCCATTCTGAATCTAGGGGCAGTTACACACTTGGAAGTCAGTGGGAAGTTAGCCCTATACCGGCACATCCATCCTAACTTCGCAGGAGGCTTCTTGGTCAGCTATAGAGTTCAGGAGCTGGGTCCTAATTCAGGAAGGAAGAGTGGCAACAGCTAGGTAGGGGTACCTGTCCCAGGCCTTAAGGGTGTTTATTTATGGGTAAGGTGGCTGTGAGAAAAGAAATAAGGAGAAAGAAGGAGCTAAAAAGAGAAATGAAAGATAGAGCGGCAGAGACAGAGAGACAGAAACAAAGAAACTCCTGGATACCACTTGCAGTCACACCCACCAACATCTACCCCTCGTTAGCCTAGACTTAGCCTAGACTGGATTAGGAAAGTAGTGGTAGGAATGGAGAGGATGGAGTGGATTCCAGAAGTAATCTGTAGACAAAATTGGTCTAACATGGTGACTGGTGGAGAAGGAAAGGGAAGAGTACAAAGAAGTTTCCCAACCTCCTCTGCTAAGAACAATCTGGAAGACTTGCAGACCTACAGAATTCCCAAGCCTTCCATGGATATTCTAATTTAATAAGTCTGAGGCAGGGCTCAGGAATCTGTATGTCATTCTTACTGTGGGAAGAATGACTTCTGGGTCTCTGGCTTAGGTACTTGGATAGCAGTAACATAATTAACTGACTTCAGTTTTAAAGATGTTGAGTTTAAAATGCCTTTGGAGCATCGAAATAATGGTGACTAAATCTGTTGAGTGTTTACCTTAAATACACTATTTAATTTAATCCATGTATCATTCTTCTGAGGGAACTGCAGTAGTATTCACTTTGCAAGTAAAGAAACTGAGCTCTAGAGACATTAAATTATTTTTCATTTAGATAGCTATTAAAGAGCAGATTTGGGTTTTAAACCTAGGCACAACTTATGGCAAACCCTTTAGCCTTTTTAACTATGCTTTACTCGTTATACCCTTAGATGGTATTACCTGAGTCAAATTACAGGTTAGAGCTGAAGACGTTTGAAAACAAAAGTTGTTTCAGATTTCCGAAGGAAGCCTGCAGAAAGAGGAGAGTACTGGACCCATGATGGAGCTTTGTTCCTGTTGGAAAAGATGAACAGAGGAAAAGTTTTGAGGTTCACAGAGATTCAAGGAGAACTAGGAGACAGGTGTCTTACGAACTAAGCAAGCTGAATTGCTAGAAAGAGTGAATTTAAACTCATCAGAGAGTTCCAGTAGAATAAATTATCCATTGACTTTGGCAACAGGGTATAATTTTTTTTTTTTTTTTGAGACAGAGTCTTGTTCTGTTGCCCAGGCTGGAGTGCAGTGGTTTGATATTGGCTCACTGCAACCTCTGCTTTCTGGGCTCAAGTGATCCTTGTGCCTTAGCCTCCGGAGTAGCTGGAATTACAGGTGTGTGCCACCATGTCTGGCTAATTTTTGTGCTTTTAGTAGAGATGGAGTTAGCCATGTTGGCCAGGCTGGTCTTGAACTCCTGGCCTCATGTGATTTGCCCGCCTCAGCCTCCCAAAGTACTGGGATTACAGACATGAGCCACCACACCAGGCCTAGGGTAGAATTTTTTTTTTTTTTTTTTTTTTTTTTTTGAGACGGAGTTTTACTCATGTTTCCCAGGCTGGAGTGCAATGGCGCGATCTCGGCTCACCGCAACCTCCGCCTCCTGGGTTCAGGCAATTCTCCTGCCTCAGCCTCCTGAGTAGCTGGGATTACAGGCACGCACCACCATGCCCAGCTAATTTTTTGTATTTTTAGTAGAGACGGGGTTTCACCATGTTGACCAGGATGATCTCGATCTCTTGACCTCGTGATCCATAGGGTAGAATTTTTCATCTTTGCCCAGGAAAGGGTGGAGAGAAGCCCAGTCTCTGAAGATTAAGGAGTGAAGAGATGAGAAAATGGATTGTTAAATTTAAAAATTACTCAATGATATTTGTTAAAGATGGTAGGAAATACTTTGTTCAGGACCATTGTGATAGACTTTCTTCAGGCACCTCTACAATGGAGTCTGCAGAGAGGGAGAGACATTGGTCTCAACTCCAAATGCAGCATGGACAAGGGAATTTATAGCCAAGGAACAGGGTGGGGGTCAATGGATGGGAAATCACTAAGGAGAAAAATCAGGGGGATTCTGACTAAACCAACCTAAGAGGATTCTTGCTGAAGTCAGGCCAGAGTGACCAGGCATCACCTAGGAGATGGTGGAGGGTGAGGAATCTATCAGACATAAAGGGTGATCAGATTTTGGGTGGTGCGAGTGGATGGGGAGGTCTTGCTAAACTGACTTAGCAGGGCTCTTTGCTAAAACTGGGTTTTACATGGAAGTACACCACAGATAGGCCTAGGAGAAGCTTCCGATACCTAATTAAGGTTTAATCAAGCAAAGAATCTTAAGGAGACAGTGAATGTACACCAGTTTTCCAAGGGGCTCAGCTATAACAGAATAATTCTGGAAAGTTATACATTTGTTAACAGCACTCAGCTCTAAGTAATATGATTATTACTTCATTTCCTGGCTTCTTTTTTTCTCCCTGAGGCTGAAGGATGCCTTTAGCCTTAGGAGCCATTATTTTGATTGAGAAGAGGCAGGGCTGGAGAAGGGGCAATTTGTGGAAAGCAAGGTTTCCCTTATGTAGCCTGTGGTGGATGGGAGGAAATAAACTGTGGTCTTACTTTCACCTGGGAGCAGAAAAGCTAAGGAAACTAAAAAGAACACACAATATCTTTTTTAAAACATGTAATTTCAACTCTAAAAAGTAACCATGTATTGATTATAAAAATTTTAATAGGAAACTTATTTAAGAACAAGTTTGAGATTCAAGGTCAAAAAGGACGTAAAGCCATGACCAGAGGGGCTTTGTTAGAAAGTTTTTCAAGTTGGGGCTACTTATGCCTACTGACAGATGGAGGGAAAAGAGGGTGGAAAAACAAGGATTTCTTAGATTAGGATGCTGAAGGTGCAATCAGGCTGGGAAAACTGGAGCCTGGGAGAGAGAGGAAGCCAGACCTTAGGAATGATCATCCCATCACCTGTGGACAATCCCTCTAACATTTTCGATCTCTACTTCTAATCTGTTTTCCACATATTTGTGTAAAGTGCTTTCATTACACAACTGGTCATCATTTTGCAATGTAATTTTTTTCACTTAGAATCATGTTTTATCATGTTGTTAAACATTATTTTAAAATCATATTTCAGTGTCTAATGATCCCTTATGTGGATGCTACATTTTTAGGGCTAGCAAAATTTATTTTCCAGATTATTCTCTAGAAAAAGCATATCCATTTCCTTCCCACCAGAGATATGTCAGTCTCAGTTCACCACACTCTCACAAGCTGTGGTATTCTCATTTTTTTCATCATTGCCAATTTGATAGGGAAAATAGGGTGTAGAGTTGTAGATTTTAATTTGCATTTATTTGGTTATCTTCAAGGTTAGTCATTTTCATGGGTTTATTAATTATGTATTATTTCTGCTTTAAAATGTTTATGTCCTTTGCCCTCTGTCTATATGATAATTATGCTTTTATTAATTTGAAATAACTTTTTAATAGCAAAAAAAAAAATACTTGCCATCTTGATCACGTTTTTAATTAAAAAAAATTTTCCAGGCATAGCCAAACTCTAAATACCATATTGCAGCTATTGTAATGTGATGAATGACAGTATTTGAAAATATCTGTACATGCTTTTCATTGTTGACTATGTAATTTTCATTGTTGACTATTGTAATGTGATGAATGACAGTATTTGAAAATATCTGTACATGTTTTTCATTGTTGACTATGTAATTTTCATTGTTGACTATTGTAATGTGATGAATGACAGTATTTGAAAATATCTGTACATGCTTTTCATTGTTGACTATGTGTTTAAGTACCAGTAGGCATTATTATTGTCATCATCATTATCATGTTTCATTTACTTCAGGTATTCTTTTACTTAATTTTTACTTGAACTAAAGATTTTCAACTATAAATTATTTATTACTGTGTGGCATTTCACTAATGCCAATAAAAAGTGAGTTTCTTCATGGAATACCCAGAGGTGAGAAGTGGGCAGTGGATGAGCTGTACTGCTTTTCTGTAAAAGATCTAATTCCTTCCATGAATGAAAATGAAAATAACCCCAACATTTCATAGACTCACTAATCAAGGAGTGGCTACTATGGAGATGGAGTCGCCCAGGCCGGTCTTGAAGTCCCAGGCTCAAGCAGTCATCCCACCTTAGCCTTTCACAGCGCTGGGATTACAGGTGTGAGCCACTTAGCCCAGCAGAATTATTAAATAGTACCATTTTAACTGCCTTCCTCTAACTGAAACTTGGATTGCAGTAAAGGAGAGCCAGCCAGAGAGTGATATCTTCTTGTCTAGAAATTTCAAAAGTTGAAAAGAGGGAGAATAAATATTGTTTTAACCTCCAATAAAAACTTCTTCCTCTTCCTCGTCTTCCTCTCCTTCTCCTCCTCCTCCTCCTCCTCCTCCCCCTCCCCCAAGGCAGTTAAAATGGTACTATTTAACCCCCC
>NW_022436944.1:18626875-18680800 GCF_009761245.1 Sapajus apella | reverse complement strand
GACAGGGTCTCACTCTGTTACCTAGACTGGAGTGCAGTAGCTGGCACAATCAAGCTACGGCACTTACTCCCCATTTACTAACAGCAATGTATCCATGGGCTGTGCTTCCTCTCTGAGTTTCAGTTTCTTCCTGTGTAAAATGGGAATGCTAAGTCTTGCAGAATTTTTGTGAGAGTTCAAAGAAAGGATTCATGGACAGTGTTTAGTTCTAGGCCTGACACATGACAAGTGCCCTTAAGCAGCACCATTCTTGGTTTCATCTGATGCAAAGCCATTGCCGAGAGGATCTTCTCATGCTATGATGTACTGCTTTTAATGTGATTGTGTTTTCAAGCATCTTTTAAAAATCCCTACAACTACCAGCCCTCTTAAGTTCCATTCTATATATAGATCTAACCTTGATTCTTTTATGGTATTATGATAAAGTAATATACATAGAGCCTAACTATTATTTCCTAGTCATCAGCTCAGTGACAGTTTCTCTGATAAGGGACCTGGGTAAATCAATTAGTTACCCATTTAACAGCATCAAAAAAAAAAATTACTATGTGATTAAATAAGTTAGCACTTGCATGAGAAACTTCCAAATATTCAAGGATACCAAGGGAACTTACATGTTGGTTAGTATGGGAAAGTAAAAATAAAATAGGAGAGTTGCTTTCATCTGCCCATAGAAGAAATAAGTTTGAGATTCTCATAGCTATCGATAATGGATGGAGAAGCATTTGTTCTTACGTAAAAAACCAACATTAGGAGTCACCTGGCAAATTATAGTTGCTTAAAATACAAAAAGAAATTAGTAGCCAGCTTTCAATTAGTGGTTTGGTTTAAATTCTGTCAATGAGTTAAAATGCTACAATTTAATAATTTGGCTGGGCGAAGTGGCTCATACCTGTAATCCCAGCACTGTGGGAGGCTAAGGTGGGATGATTGCCTGAACCTAAGACTTCAAGACCAGCCTGGATGACATTGGGAGACTCCATCGCTACAAAAAACAAAAAAACATTAGCTGGGTGTGGTGGGCACACTTGCAGTTCCAACTACCTTGGAGGCTGAGGTGGGAGGATTGCTTTGATTGTGCCAGCCACTGCACTCCAGTCTGGGTGACACAGCGAGACCCTGTCAAAAAAAAGAAAAAGAAAAAAAAATAGGAAGTAATCGGAGGTTAAAACAATACTTATTCTTTCTCTTTTCAACTTTTGAAATTTCCAGACAAAAAGAGCCCGCTCCCTGGCTGGCTCTCCTTAACTGGAATGCAAGTTTCAGTTAGAGCAGGGCACGTGCTTCAGCACTTTACACCGGGGCAGGCACAGTGCAGGGGCTCGATGTGGCTCCCCCATTCACACTTGTTGAAAGAGATAACTTCAAAGATCAGATAACAGTTTAAATAAATGATCTGCAAGCTGGTTCTCCTTTTTTCATGCTGACTCCCCTTTGTATCTGATGACACATACTTGAAATTTCTCCAGACGTGCTCAGCTCAGCCCCTTATAACTCTCCTTTTGTCTGTATTGACTCTTTCCCATGGGGTCCCAGGGAGGCTAAACGGAACTCCAGGGAGTAATGTGATTACGCCCTGTCTCCTGGTATGCAGCAAATTCTACATACTAGAATTTGCTCAGAAAATGAGTAAATTTGTAACTAAACTAGGGTAACTTCATGCCTTCAGTTTTCAACACAGATAAAGCTAAAGATATTTTAAAAACAATAAAAATAAAAAACCAAGCTGACTTTTATTCTCCCGCCCCAGTGAATACCATTTTCCTTTCCTCCACACCACTCAGGATGAGTGCACCTGGGCCCTCAGAAACCTCTCCTGCAGCAGAGCTCATAAGAGCCAGGATTTTTGTTTTTCAGGCAACAAAATGCATACAAGTTTATGGTTACATAAAAACATGGTAACAGATGGAAAACAGAGAAAAATCAGTCACACAGATTGCAACATTGAAAGCACCACCTTCGGATGGAAAACAGAAAACCAGCATCAACTTCCTGGCATATCCTCTCAAGAGTAATTTTCTATGTGCTTATGTCTCTAGTAAGTATAGATATAGCAATGATGCATTTTCAGGAGGAAACATCTTTTAATCTGCTACAAGCATTTACTTTTTAAAAAAGAGACAAATGTTTTTGTTATTGTAGGAGAAAAATGATGGCTTGTTAGTTTAGCTCACAGGTATAACCCAGCACCTAAAACAGTGCTTGATCCAATAATCACTTGTTTGAAAGAACGAATGAATGAAAGCAATAACATCACTCTGTTAAACAAAAAAGCTGCTCAATATTGAGAATGTCTATTTGTTTACGTATTTTTCTTTCCTTGCATCATATTTCCCAATGTGCAACCCTTGAGCAATTCTTCATAACAAATTATAATGGCTCTGTTCAGGAAGTTCTTTAAAAGTGTCTTGGGGTCTTTATGGTGAGCATGTCCAAGGTCTAAATCCACAGTTTATGGAAGTTAATTGAAAAAGCC
This sequence comes from Sapajus apella, assembly GCF_009761245.1. NCBI lineage: Eukaryota > Metazoa > Chordata > Mammalia > Primates > Cebidae > Sapajus > Sapajus apella. The sequence goes on along the minus strand of NW_022436944.1, from coordinate 18,678,324 downwards.
AACTCAATGGTGAGCCCAGATTTTTGTTTATTCAGAAATAAACAAAACCTTTGAGCATCTGGCCTAATCAGAATATAAAAGACTAAAAAGTCAACATTTGATTTGTAGGGAAAGGAAAATCTTCTACCCTTCTGAGTTCTCAACTGGGTCCCTTATAAGAATACAGACTAACATAAGAGACATTCAGAAGTTTATGTACATTCATATCTCACATATATATGAGAGAAATTCAGAGAATAAATAACATAGGAGGTTGCTCTGAATACAGACTTAAATACAATCTTCAGCTGAAAATAAAGAACAAAGGGTGTATGGATTCCCAAAGGCTTAATCTTACAGGGTTGCTTGAGTGTTTAAAGTGTGCATGGAGTGGGGTGAGGGATGGGAGTAGAGAACAGAGTAGGATTGCATGTTTTCTGCCATTTTCTACATAGAATTCCTACCAAAAAAATATTTAATCTGAACCTAATTGTGAGAAATGATCAGACAAACCTGGATCGGGGGCTGGGCTCTTCAAAAAATGAGCCAGCATTTCATGTGAGCCACCAAGAACTGCAGTAAAGTTTAGAGGACAAACATTTTTTTTCTATTGCCTCTTACTGCCATTGTCTAGATTCTGAGAGTGAGCTTGCCAGAAATAAGGCTCTTTTGCTCTGGAAATTAAAATAATTTAATACAGAGCATGGCAAAGTCACATTCATTACCCAATTAACAGAAACATTTCTCCTTGATTAAAGTTTGTTGACATAATTATCTTAGACCAGAAGCCAAGGGAATGCAGCTGTCCCTAGAATGTATATTCCTGAGATAATAGAATTAAAGCCAGATTCATGCTGTACAACTTGGAGTTCTCCCTTGTATATTCCTAATCACTGGACCCTCTGCATTAGTCCGTTCTCACACTGCTATAAATAACTACCTGAGACTAGGTATTTATGAAGAAAGAGGTTTAATTGACTTACAGTTCTGCAAGCTGTACAGGAGGCCTCAGGAAACTTACAATCATGGTGGAAAGCGAAGGGGAAGCAGGCACTGTCTTCACAAGATGGCAGGAGAAAGAGAGTGGGGGAGGAGGTGCTACATACTTTCAAACAACCATTTCTCAGAAGAACTCACTATCACGGGAACAGCAAGAGGGAAATCTGCCATCATGAGCCAATCACCTCCCAGCGGGTCTCTCTCCCAACACTGGGGACTACAATTCGACATGAGATTTGGTTGGGGTCACAGAGCCAAACTATGTCACCTCTCAGGCAATTAGTGTCTGACAAGATATTGGCATCTTGTAGTTTTTCTCTATTCTCTCTGTTCAGTTCCACTGTGCAAAGTGGTCCTAGCCATAGAATAAAGGTGGTTTCCTTTTGATAACGGTTTGAGATTTGGTTCTCATAAAGCAAAGGAAGCACCCACTAGTTCTAAAATGTATTTACTACCAAAAGTCTAAGGTGGAGAAAAGTGCAAGAGGTACCCCTCCTTTTAAGCACTGCATTGCACCATTGCCTTTGGAAAGCTAAAAATCTGCCATTCCATTTTAACACTCAGAAATATGACCAAGGAGGACAGTTCAGTAATCTTAAAGTTTGCTTGGGTGAATTGGGTTTAGATTACTTTTTTTTTTTTTTCCTTTTTGAGACAGAGTTTTACTTTTGTTGCCCAGGCTGGAGTGCAATTGCATGATCTCAGCTCGCTGCAACTTTGCCTCCCAGGTTCAACTGATTCTCCTGCTCAGCCTCCAGAGTAGCTGGTATTACAGGTGCCCACCACCACATCCAACTAATTTTTGTATTTTTAGAAGAGACTGAGTTTCACCATGTTGGCTAGGCTGGTCTTGAACTCTTGACCTCAGGTGATTCGCCCTCCTCAGCCTCCCAAAGTGCTGAGATTACAGCCATGAGCCACTGCACCCGGCCCATAGATTACTTTTATTAGTTAATTAGTTCAACTCATATTTATTAAGTTCCTGCTATATATGGGAATTATGGAAGATGCTGCTATGAGTAATAGAGTGGAGGTCACTGATGGGAATGGGTAGTCAGTGGGCAACTAATTATATAATTATCTATTTAGCTGCTTAAATAGAATTAAGAAAAGGGCTGCAAGAGGGATGTATATGATACTTGACAGCATGTAGTGGGAGGACCTATTCTATCTGGGGACACATAAATGCCTCCCTAAAGAAGCAGCATTGACCTGGGCTCTGAGTAGGAGTAGGAGTTGACCAGAAGGAGGGTGGAGGGCACAAAAGGTATTTCCTAAAAGAAGGCCAAAGTTGTGGGTCATAGAGTGCTTTGGGACACCTGGCAAGCTGAGGTAAGCAGAGGTCAGAGGGCTTTGCAAGGAGGTTTAAGTGTCTGGTTTTAGTTCGGACAGCAATGGGATGCCACGGAATGGTTTACCCTTGTGGGTGACACTGCAGAATAGTGAGCCTGTGGACACTCAGAAATTGTCTTTGTGTATAAATCTTTTTTTTTTTTTTGAGACGGAGTTTCACTCATGTTACCCAGGCTGGAGTGCAATGGCGCGATCTCGGCTTACCGCAACCTCCGCCTCCTGGGTTCAGGCAATTCTCCTGCCTCAGCCTCCTGAGTAGCTGGGATTACAGGCACACACCACCATGCCCAGCTAATTTTTTGTATTTTTGGTAGAGACGGGGTTTCACCATGTTGACCAGGATGGTCTCGATCTCTTGACCTCGTGATCCACCCGCCTCTGTCTCCCAAAGTGCTGGGATTACAGGCTTGAGCCACCACGCCTGGCCATGTATAAATCTTTTTGTGCCATTCAGATGACTTCATTAGGATATACTCCTACATAGAAAATTAATTAGGTCAGAGGTTGTAAAGTTGGGTTTTGTTATTGCTACCTTTGCATTTTATTGAAATTTTTATACACGTTAAAATTGTAGAGAATAATATAAGGAATCTCCATGTACCTATTTCCCAGCATCGACAATGGTCAGTATACAGTACAACCAGTCACTGTCCATCTACACTCCATGCAGGCCTATCCAATCTCTGATGGATAATTTTGAAGCAAATTCTAGACGTTGTTACATTATCGGTAAATACTTTAATATGTAGTTCTAAAACATGAAAACACTTTTCATTTTTTTATTTAACTACCATACCCTAATTACATCTAATAATAATAACAATTTTTTAATATAGCCAAATATCCATATAGTGTGGTTTAAACATTTTTAAAGTTTCGGATATATGTTGTTAAACTGCTTTTTGGAAATTCTGAGCAAATTTATATTCTCACCTACCACATTAGAGACTGAGGCTCATCAAATCTCCATCAAATTTGAGTATTATTTTTCTTACTTTCACCGGTCTAATAATAAAAAGTGGTATGTTATCAATGTTTGAATTTGCATTTCTCTTATTACCAGTATGGTTGAACATTTTTCCATATGCTTATGAATTATTTATATTTCCTCTTTTGTGCACTATCTGTTCCTGGCCTTTACGTGTCTACCAAGGGGCTATCTAGCTACCGTTTAAACATATCTAGTGACAAAAACACTGCCATTTCAAGGGCAGTAGTCCTGAAAAAGGGGCTATAATTGTTAGAAAAAGCCTTACATTGAACTGAAGTCTTTTTGTTAAATTTGGTATCTTCTCAATTCTATCAAGTGGAGCTTCCCAAAATATCTACCTCAGTAGAGGACATCTTTCGAAATGTTTGGTGACAATTAGTATAATCCCCCAAATTCTCCAACCTAACATTCTAGTTCCATTAACCATTCATTTACTGTAATTTCTAAGCTCCTCATTATTGTGACCATTCTCTCCTAGAAACACTCAAGAGAATTATGTTGAAAAACACTCTACACAAAAATGTTTCTCTCTCTCTTTTTCTTTCTTTCTTTTTTCAGGGTCTCACTGTCACCGTGGCTGGAATACAGTGGTGTAATCATGGCTCACTGCAGCCTCAACTTTCCAGGCTCAGGTGTTCCACTTCAGTCTCTTGAGTAGCTGGGACTAGAGGTGAACACCACCACCACACGCAGCTAATTTTTGTGTTTTTAGTAGAGATGGGGTTTGCCGTATTGCCTACACTGGTCTCAAACTCTTAGGCTCAAGTGATCCACATGCCTCAGTCTCCCAAAGTGCTAGGATTGTATGGGCGTGAGCCACTGTACTCGGCCTAATGTTTCTAATAAAATGTCTTTCTCTGAGTCTTTATTTTTCTTTCTACAAAATGGCTTGTATTGCAAAAGAGGCAATGCTTTAATTCTTACCCTCTATTCTGTAAAACTGAGTATGCCTCTATGTTTTTTACAGTCTTGAGATGTAAGTCAAACTTTAACATAGAATTAAGCTTTTAGAATTAGAAAGAATCCATTGTAAATGATGTTATTTAATAAATATTACTGTGATATTTTAATCAACTAAAATGTATATTCAACCTGAGAAAGGTGATTTAAAAAAATTTTAAAAATAAAATAAACTAGTACCAACTGCAGTTATTTGGGTACTATACAAACCCAAGACAGCATTTGACAATGAGAGCAGGTTTCTGTATTAAAGTATGGCTTTCAGTATACATTTTCTTAACCTTTAAGGATTCTGCAATAATTAGGTCATGAAATATTTTTCCCTTACTTAATGCCAAATAATTTCTTTAAATCACAGACTGTCAGCTATGGAAAGCACTTTAGAGACCCTTCCAGTCCACCCTCCTACCCCAGTTTTCCAGAGAAACAAGCTGAAGTTCAGGGAGGCTAAGAGCATTACTAAGGACACATACCACGGAGTCGGGGCATATTCGAGGTAGAAGTCCATTGGTCAATCTTTTGTGTAGATGTTTTTCAGCTTCTGAAAGAGATTGGTCACTGTGATACAGGGACACAGTACTCCTTTTGATTCCCAAAAGATTTTCCTAGTTAAAGCTATAACAGGTGATAGAATCTGCCAAAATAACTATGGTGAGACAACAGGAAAGAGCTCATAAAGAACACCACCTTTGGATATTAATTATGAGGAATCTAGACAGGAGTTTATTGTAAATTGTCTTTTCCAAAGAAAGCCACAACAATAAATCTTTAAGAAGTTTTTATCACCACTAAATCTACAGATCTGGCCAGAAGCCTTGGCTCACTCCTGTAATCCCAGCACTTTGGGAGGCCAAGGCGGGCGGGTCACAAGGTGAGGAGATCGAGTCCATCCTGGCTAACATGGTGAAACTCTGTCTCTACTAAAAGTACAAAAAATTAGCCAGCCATGATGCCACATGTCTGTAGTCCCAGCTACTCAGGAGGCTGAGGCAGGAGAATCACTTGAACCCAGGAGGTGGAGGTTGCAGTGAGCCGAGATCGCACCACTGTACTCCAGCCTGGGCGAAAGAGCAAGACTCTGCCAAAAAAAAAAAAAAAAAAAAAAAAAACAAACTACAGATCTATGAGAAATAATAAGCTGTTGGTTTAAACCATGAAAATTTGAGTGGTTTATTACATAGCAATAGATAACCGGAACAGGTTATCACCACCAATTCTTATTTGTCTTCTTTATAAACTGTTTCTCAATAAATAGATATTGTTAACAGAATGCTAGTGAACAGGTGTGTAAAAATATTTGGTTCTCTAATGCTAATGTTTAAAACCACTGACCCTCTTTCCCAACCCTATATATTTAGTTTATTCGTTGTATTTTAATACTTGTCAGAACCCTTTAAGAAAGATACTGCCATTCCCACTTTACAGATGAAGTACTCCAGAGCGAAAGAGAAGAAACATTCCTAGCAGGTAATGGGGCCAGATTCAGATCCACAGCTCTCTAACCTTAAATCTGCAGTTCCTTCTACTTTCAACATTGGCAAAAAGGCAAGACCTTCATTTGTTCTAAGAGAAGTCCTGGCTATAGTTGAACATTAGGAATTAGAAGCAAAATCAGGGCCTGTCAAGTCTCTCTCTACTGGTAAATGGCAAAAATCACAGTTGACCCCTGAATAACATGAGAGTTAGAGGTGCCAACCCCTGTGCAGTCAAAACTTCATGTATCACTTCTGACTTCCCCAAAACTTAACTACCAATAGCCTATTGTTTAGCAAAAATGCTTCCTGGTAAAATAAACAGTCAATATTTTCTGTGTTATGTGTATTATATGTATATTCTTACACTAAGGTAAACTAGAGAAAAGAAAATGTTATTAATAAATTTTAAGGACTAGAAAATATATATTTACTATTCATTAAGTGGGAGTGGATCGTCATAAAGGCCTTCATCCTCCTCATCTCCATGGCTAGTAGGCTGAGGAGGAAGAGAAAGAGGAGGCCTTGGTCGTGTTGTCTCAGGGGTGGCAGAGTCAGAAGAAAATCCACACATAAGTGGACCCACGAAGTTCAAACTTGTGGATTTTTTTTCCAGTTATTATGGTTGTATTTAAACACAAATCAAATGTAGACATGGGCTGTCTGTTCGTTTTCCCCACGGCACAGCCTGGCATTGGGACTGCTGACTCTGACAGCCAGTTGGGCTGCTCTTTCCACCACGGCTTTGCTGTTCTTGGAGGAAACACTGAGTGATCTCAGCATGGTAAGATTTGTTGCACATCAGCAGCACTTCCAGCTCCTTGATGTTGTGGATCAGGAACTTTCAGAAGCCACTGAGCAGCATGCACTTTTTGTTGCTGTTCTTTCTCCCATAACCAGTGTTGGGCATCAAGATCTGGTCCTTAAATCTTCTACAAACCCTTCTGTCAATAGTGCTGGATTTCTGCCAGATATGCTTAATTTTGACATATGAGTCTGATCCAGATGAATGTCTTGGTCCTGGTTTTGATGGTTATGGGCCTCACGAGGAGCCTGAGTGTGGCACTGATGCTAAGTGGGAGATGCCTGCCACCTGCATAGGCAGCACCAAGGAAGAGAGCTCAAATCCATGTTGTTCAAAGATCAATTGTAATCATCTGACAGTGTTATTGTGAAGATTAAATAAGACAATGCATATAAAGCAGTAAACATAGTATTGTCTGTGGTAGATAGTCTCCAATATGGCCTCCAAATAATCCCTCCCACCTGGCACACACATGCAGCTCCTCACACTAACTGGTAGAGTCTGTTGCCTCCCTCGTTGAATCTGGGCAGCCTGATAATTTTTTTTTCTAATTTCTAAAATCTGCATGGGGACATTTACAAAATTTGGGGCAAGATGCAAGCGGCATGTTTAGCTGTTGCTGTGGAAGTTAATAATTCAGCAGTACTTACGACACACTTATTACACATACTTTTAAATGACCTCCATGATTACAGAACTCAAAATGGTTTTTGTTCCTTTTAAAAATAAGACAAATACAGATATGTGAATGCATAGGAAGCGAATCTAGTGAAATCTATTCCCAAAGATAATGTTCAACAAGTATTGAGATCAACTGAGGAAATTTTAAGTGTGACTTAGTTTTGATGGATATATTCAGTGAAAATGATTATGGAACTTCTAAGTCTGGTCCTTAAGAAGGCTGCTTCTTCTCTTTTAAAATAATCCCTCTTGCAATGCTTGTGACTGCCATGCTGTAAAGAAGCCCAGGTTAGCCACATAGAGGAGAACTGTGTATCCTGGCCACAGCCTCAGCTGATTCTGGTCCTCAGTCAATATACTAGCTGAATGCAGTATTGTATGAGTAATTTCAGGAGAGACCAACAGAAGAACTGCCCCTACAGCATTAGGGATTGTGAGAAATAATGTGTTGTTTTAAACAACTATGCTTTGGGATGGTTTGCTATTCAGCAATAGACAGCAAACATGGTCACATATTAATGCTCAGTAAGTAGAATGTTTTATTATTTTTGTTACTATTTTGTTACTATCATTCAGAAGACCATATAAAAATAATGGGAGCCAGGCACGGTGGCTCACGCCTGTAATCCCAGCACTTCCAGAGGCTGAGGCAGGTGGATCACTTGATATCAGGAGTCCAAGACCAGCCTGATCAACATGGCGAAAAGGAAATATTCACGTTTGCAAATAATTTTTAAAAACCACACTTCCAGGGAAGATGGCAAATGAAGTATAAAGTACATCCCTTTCCAAGTCTTCACTTAAATGACACCTAAGGTTTGGATTTTGTTTTGGATTCAAGCATAAGCCCATAATGCTGTGGAGAACAACAGCAACAAAAGTATGAAAGCTCAGAAGCAAGACAGGTAGCAACTGATTCTGAAGAGAGAAAAACTGAATTCTGAATGTGTTCTTTTGCTAGGGCTGTTGCAACAAAGTACTACAAACTACAAGCCCACTGCCTATGGGCTAGCCCTGCTCTGCAGGGAGCAGTACCGCAGTACCTCAGACTGATCGCCTGAGGTCCAGAGTTCGAGGCTGAGGCAGGAGAATCTCTTGAACCTGGTAGGCGGAGATTGCGGTAAGCTGAGGTTGCACCATTGCACTCCAGCCTGGGCAACAAGAGCGAAACTCTATCTAAAAAAAAAAAGAAAAAAAGAAACTTGCTGTCTACCACCACAAGAGCTTGCCCTTGAATTCTTTCCTGAGCAAAGCCTGCCCTGCATCCATCCCGATGGGGCTTAGCCTGCCCTGCACCACCATCTTCACATGGTGTTCTCCCTGTACGCATGCCTCTGTGCCCACATTTCCCCCTTTAGGGGCACCGGTCTTATTGGATTAGGGCCCGCTCGAATGACCACATCTTAACTAATTACATCTGTAATAGCCTTATTTCCAAATAAGCCCACATTTTGTGGTACTTGGGTTAGAACTTCAATATATGAATTTTGAAGGGGATACAATTTAACCTATAACACTGAGCTGTAGTGGGAATACTGAGAACCTATCTCATTTAAACCTTATAACAACTCATTGCAAAGAACATTATTCTTATTTAGCTGACAAGAAAGCTGGGACTCAAGAAGGCTGAGTAATTTGTCCTAGCTGCCTTGGTTATAGATGCAAACACAGAATTCAAATTCAGGACAGTTTGAACCCAAAGTCCACTTTTTGTTTCTGCTATATTATGCTGCTTGCCTCAATGACTGGTTGCCTCAAGAAATGGGTAAACATCAGTAAGTCCCTTAACTCAAATATGATAATATTCATTTTGTAAGACTACTTAAGAGAAGTTTGAAAGATTTAAATGAGGTAACTTGTAAACATTTATTTGGGAGTCTGCACCACTGTACAGACACAAAATATCCTTCTATCCATGCAGAGAATCCTGACAGAAAAACTATGCATACCGTTTTGGAAGGCTTTAGAGAAATTTAAAACGTGTTTGAGTTACTTTAGTCTACCTTATCACTGTTGAACTAATGAGTGGAAATTTGGTTGCTGCAGGTGGATGTGTCCTAGCCACATTTAGACCCAGAATGTCAGATACTTCTATGTTTTCCTGAAATGAGGTTTTCTAACTTCAGGTAGTGCTTAGCTCAAGACAAGGTTCATGGCTCCTGCTTAATTATGTTGTATGGTAAATGAACTAGTCGATAGCTAAATACATCGATCAATCAAACAATTCTTAAATCAATTTTTAGATTTCAGGAAACTGCGAGACTCTCTAACCAATGTGTAAAGAATCCTCCTTTTGTACTTGCTACTCTGGTATATTATTTTAAATTTCCAAAATATGTGGGACTATTTGCAGATCCCATATAGGTCTATGTCTTCTACAGGAGACCTACCAATCGCAAAGAGACATCTGCTATTTTATTTCCATTGCAGATGGTTTGGAATTAGGCTTTTCCCCACTGTAGTAGGCATGAATGCATTTCCACAGAGACTGAAATCTTCTCAATCTTCTCTATCTTTGCCTTTGTCACATAAAGATGGTCATAGGGTGTTAGTGCCGTGCAAAGTACTGTCATGACTGCCAACAGGGAATGCAGCACAGAGGTTTCCCTGTTGGCTTCAAGAGTCCTAGGAGTGGCCTTCATTGACGAGATTTATCCTTAACAAGACTTAGCTATAAAACTTCCCTTAACAGTCTTTATAAAGGGCAATGACTTGAGACATTGTGTTCCCTGGAACACTTATTTCTAAGGGGTTTTGAATTTGGTGCTGCCTTCAGTATTTGGCATCTATGAGGTTAATTGTTATAGGCTATAATATTGGTTTCTGTATCAAGAACTTAAATGATTGCTAATGAGACATTCAAAATACTATTTAGAATGGAAGATTATTTCCTGATTTCTTCCTGGGACAGGATGTGGTTTCTAGAGAATTTGATTTTTGTTAGCTTAAATATATCCTTATTTTTAATTGAATTTTTTCTTGAGATAATTGTAGATTCATATGCAGTTGTAAGAAATAATGCAGAAATCCTGCATAGCTTTTACCCACTTTAAAACATATCTTTTTTAGCGTTTTGGGGCTATTTTCATCTTTAGGTGATGAAATTATTTTCTTCTAACGCAGTACTATTGATGTTCCATGTCTCCACGAATAATGCAGAAAACTTGGTCAACATTTTACACTCTCTAGTACTCATTTTTTTAATATTTGAAAGGAAGAAGTTGCTCTAATTTATTCCTAACGTTTCATCCACATCTGATATTCTATCAGACCTGCAATTAAGATCTCTAACAAACCCATAGTCACCACTGTTCCTGTGTAGCCCATGAAATAAGGATGGTTTTTGCATTTTTAAGTGGTTAAAATAAATCAAAAGAATAGTAACTTTTCATACTTTGTGAGAATTAGACAAAATTCAAATTCAGTGTCCATAATAAAGTCTTATTGGAGCATAGACTCATTCATTTACAGATAGCTGCTTTCACATTACAATAGCTACAGTCAAGATCATCTGTCTCACAAAGCCTAAAATATTTGCTATCTGACCCTTTTAAAATCATTCATACCCTTTAACCCTGGAATGCCACTTCTAGGAATTTACCCTAAAGAAAAAGCAGAAATGTTAACACTAGGAGATTCATTACCTAAAATATGTCACCTTCATCAGATGGATAAGTATGCAGAATATGTTACATAACAGTGTTTAAGTGAGGTGAGGTGGCTCACACCTGTAATCCTAGCACTTGGGGAGGCCAAGGCAGGTGGATCACCTGAAATCAGGAGTTTGAGACCAGCCTGGCCAACATGGCGAAACCCCGTCTCTACTAAAAATGCAAAAACTAGCTGGGTGTGGTGGCACACGCCTGTAATCCCAGCTATTTGGGAGGCTGAGGCAGAAGAATTGCTTGAACCCAGGATGCAGAGGTTGCAGTGAACCAAGATCTCACCACTGCACTCCAGTCTGGACAACAGAGCAAGACTTTGTCTCAAGAAAAAAAAGTGTTTAATTTCCTACCTCATAATACTTTGTAGTTTTTCTAGTGATAATTATGTAGTATGTTTACGTTCACTTTAAAATCAAGTCAGTTTCTGAGATGCCATTTTGCATCTATCAGATTTACAAAATCTTAAAAATCTGAGTATTGGTAAAGAAACAAGAATTTTCATACACTTATGATGGGAGTGTAGTGTAAATTAGATCAGCTACATTGGAAAACAGTTTTTCAATTTCTAGTAAAATTGAAAACACACTTATTCCCCATCATGTCCATTTCTATATAAATGTTCTAGAAAAATTTTTTCACATGTGCATAAGGATAAAAAATCAGGGCAAGCCGGGCGCGGTGGCTCAAGCCTGTAATCCCAGCACTTTGGGAGGCCGAGGCGGGTGGATCACGAGGTCAAGAGATCGAGACCATCCTGGTCAACATGGTGAAACCCCGTCTCTACTAAAAATACAAAAAATTAGCTGGGCATGGTGGCGCGTGCCTGTAATCCCAGCTACTCAGGAGGCTGAGGCAGGAGAATTGCCTGAACCCAGGAGGCGGAGGTTGCGGTGAGCCGAGATCGCGCCATTGCACTCCAGCCTGGGTAACAAGAGCGAAACTCCGTCTCGATCTGTGCTTCGTGAGAATAAACTAACTCAGGGCAAAGATATTTATAAACACAATTTTTAAAGCTATATAAGAACTAGAAACATTCTACATGTCTACCAGTAGGAAGATGTATTAATAAAATATGTTTTATTCATGTGAACTATATATCATCAGGATTAGATTTTATAAAGTATTGTTGAATAAAAAAGTAAGGTTCAAAATGATATGTATAACATAATATTTATGCGAAAATATAAAAATCACAAAAAATATTATGCATAGTCGCCCTTAGTATCTGTGAGTTTCACATTCATAAATTCAACCAACCGGGATAAAAAATATTCAGGGAAAAATATGGATAAACATGTACAGACTTTCTTTTTTCACCACTAGTCTCTAAATAATAAAGTACAAGTATTTACACAGCATTTACATTGTATTAGGTATTATAAGTAATCTAGAGATGATTCAAAATATATGGGAGGATATATGTAGATTACATGTAGATTAATGCAAACATTAATGTTATGCCATTTTATATCAGGGACTTGAACATATGTGGATTTTTGTATCCATGGGATTGGGGGTTCCTGAAACCAGTCCCCCATGAATACTCTCTCTCTCTCTCTGTCTCTCTCTCTCTGTGTATGTATATATATATATATATATACACACACACACACACAAGCTCTCTCTAATATATATATGTATATATATATATATAAAACTTTATATATATATATATACACACATATATAGTGTTTCATTTCCTACTTTATACTTGGTTTATATTCACTTTAAAATGAAGTGTGTGTGTATACACACACACACACACACGCACACACACACACATATAGAGAGAGAGTTTGTTTTTACATATAAAAATAGAAAAAATATGAAAATATAGACTTAAAAGATGCACAACAGATTGGTGACAGCATTGACTCTGGAAAGGGAAGAAGGGAATTAGGAGTGGGAAAAGATAAAAAGAGAATTACAAGTTTAACCGTAAAGTTTTACTTCATTCCCAAAACAAACAACTTAGACATGTATTCTTTTGGCTAAATATCTGCTTATATAGTCGTATTATTTGCTTATATTTTATATGGTTTGAATTTTTTTCCTTAATACTGCTTTAATAGTCTAAGGAAGTCAGGATGGCTAAAATTCACAGACTGACAGTAGAAAGTCAGAAAGAATCTCTAAAAGTAGATGATACTGAGTGATCTCACAATTTATCCTAACTAGTTTGAATTTCTGGGGGTAAGAATAGTCTTCTGAGGCCTTATCTCTAGAACTTATCACTCTTGGAAGTCATAAACTTCCTTTGGTTTTATGTTATAGTTAGAACTAGAGCCACCAAATCAGTAACACTTCAAAGTTCAATGACATGTACAATCATAATAATTACCATCCTTTAAAATAACTAGGAAAGAGGGTAGGATGTTTTATTTCAAAACATAAAGACTATGCTTCTCAAGCAAAACAAGAACCACACACCTTCTAAAAAGAAGAAAGAAGGGAAGAAGGAAACAAAGAAAGGGAGAGACAGAGGGGAGGACGATTGTTGGTTATTAAGGAGGTAATTCACAGGATTCTATCCTCATAGCAATTATTAACTAATATCATCTTTCAAAACAGGCCTCCGTAGGCAGTCTGCATTTGATCAAATTCTGCACATGAAATTTTAAATTACTGTTTATCCACATATGTATATGTGTGTGTGTATATATGTATATAAAATCATATATAGCTGAGAAAGTAAGAGCATGAGTGTTCGAGCCAGAATGCCTGGGTTTGAATCCAAATTATGCCATTTACTATTTATGAGACTTTATGGAAGTAATTTATTCTTTGTTAGTAATTTAGTTATTTTGGTTATGTATCCTTTATAGTTTCCTTATCTGTAAAATGAGAAATATAATTGCACCTATTTCATAGGGCAATTATATTGAGTAAATGGGTTAATATACACAAAAAGCAAAACATTAATAAAATGCTCAATAAATGTTGGCATTTTGTATATTCCCTGAATACATTCATTAAATAAATAGCTAAATGACAGTATCATATTCTCTATGTCATGCACTTAGTAGGCACCCAGTAATGCTAACAATAATGAACATGAAACAACCCAAACTTGGACATGAAATCCTTTAAATCACTACAAAAATCATTATTCAAGCCAGTAGCTTGCTTTATATCTACTCTTGCATGCTAAGATCCTATCATTCTTGGCATTTCAAGTCACAATGTAGTTTTGCCATCACAATCTGCCTCCCTACTGCCTTAAAGATGGCTTCTGAGCCATGGTTTTCAGGAGACACCATTCTACAAAGATAAAGTGGCCACTTCCCAAAATAGGCAATACAATAGTAAAGGCTTCCTAAATTGAACTTCCATTTAGCCTTCTCATCTCTGAACCATACCGTCCCATTTCCTTTTACCTTTTCTTATACATGTTGTCTACTCGTTTATTTTCCTTTTGTTCCTCCCTAGTCTCAAATATCTGTACTTTAAAATGGAAAAGAATTCCACATTGGATAGGAATGCCAGCCACTTTCCAGCCTGTGTCATACATAGTACCATCAATACAGAGCAAATCATGGTACTTTCCAAAATAAGAATCTCTAGCAGTCACAAACGTTCAGCCTCTGGTGCACCAGATTTTCAGCTCTAGAAATTATGACTTAAAGTTACTTTGTACATAGGTATGTGATTAGTTCACAGTAGCTGTATGCTACATGTAATTAAAATCAACCATGCAGAATAAATCTTCTAAAGATAGTGAAGATATATGGTAGTAAATCTGTAGCCCTGTTCTGGGAAGTGTAGCCATGGTTTCCCTGCATTTTTAACTTTCCATGGATGTTTCTTTGGAAGCAACACAGAATAAATGTAACAAATGAATTTAATAAAGAAGGTTCTGGCCGGAAGTGGTGGCTCACACCTGTAATCCAAGCACTTTGGGGGCCAAGGCGGGCAGATCACCTGAGGTCGGGAGTTCAAGACCAGCCTGACCAACATGGTGAAACCCCATCTTTAAAAAAAATAACAACAATAAAAAATAAAATAAAATAAATAAATAAATGAAGATTCTACAACTGAACAATTAAGAGTTTTTAAAAGTACTTGATCTTAACATTTTAATATGTGTATTTTGATTCTATTAAGAAGCATATTCAAACTCCTCAGCCAGGAATAAGAGAATCAAAGAGAATTTGAAGTTTTATTAAAAGCAGTACCACCCCCAAAAGAATAAAGACTTTAGCTTTTATAACTGTATTTAAGCCATTCAATAATATGCTAAAGTGTGCATATGTGACTCTTCGGGATCTGAAAGCTATCAGGTTGCCCTCCTATGTATCAGACACTTTTCTCTAATTAATCTTTTAATTAGAAAGATTCTTTCATTCAAACCATACTATTTCATGTGGCACATTCTACTGGCCAAGCTCCATGACATTTTTACATCCAACCCTCGATGATAAGTAAAGGCTACAAATATAAATAAGCAATTAAAGAGAAGGAAGTAATTAGCTTTTATTAGAGAACACTGAACTGATTAGTCATCTTGAGGTGTGGCTTGCTCTAGTTATTATTAACAGCAGTAAAACACACATCTTTTTCTGCATTGCCACTGTCTTGTATTCATAGGACTGACTGCTGCCTAAAATATTTTCCACATGGAGATTTGCATAGGAAAAGAACAACAATGCAATGGGAGGTTTTTAGGACATATGGGAAAATGGGTCTGTTCATTTGTTTGTTCGTGTGTGTTTTCTTCTTTCCAAATGGCTGTGTGATAGGAATATGAACTGTAGATTTTGATGAAGTCAGCTTCCACAGCTGTCTTTTCTGGTTCTGGGTCCAAACCTTACCATGCAAATGACAAACACAGACTGGCGTTTTAGTCTCTCTTGCCTGCGTGGCGTTGAGTGCTTAGAAAAAGGTCATCACTGTGCTCCGAACTTTGTGAAGGCAGTGATTCCAAGCTTCCAATTAAGGCCACTAATCTCTAACTTCCAAATATAAACACAAGTAGAAAACATTGCCTGTATTAACTTCTTTTTTGAGCTCATACCATTGTTTTCCCATGAACTGATGACCTATCTTTTTTCAAAAAGCACTTTGGTTACAAATATACCTGTCATAGGTTCTTATGTAAGTTAAAAAAAAAAAAAAGTGTGATATAATTATTAAGAATTGAACAAAGTTTACAGGAAACATGATATGATGTGGAGCTCTTAATTACCATTCCAGCCTCCAGATATGACTGAGTAATGGTGACTAACAAGTGGTGTCCTGTCCCTCCTCCAGGCATAGTAGATCCCCCTATTATTTATTATAAGGGGGTACTCCTAGCTTGGCAGCCCTCCTGTTTAACCCTGATATGGCAAGGGCCCTGTTTCTCCAGTTCTTAGCTCCTAAGGAGGGACACTGCCTATAGGTTCAAGGAGTGTAGGGACTCTAGATGGGACCTACACACTGAGGGAGAGGAGTAATGGGATAGCTGATTCTCAGTCCCAAATAGATGTCATGTAAGCCAGAACTTTGGTTCTAGGAAGCCTCAGATACCTCCACTGAAATAAAATTGCTGTTGAAATCTGAACTCTGTGTCTAACTGCCAAGTTGGAAACTGCAAGATCTAATGTATACAATACAAAGTTTGAAGACCCACAGAGTCATTATGCTTAGAACTGAAATTATATTTTCAGACAATGAAAACAAGACATTTATCTTTTTCCATTCCATTTTTTCTAGTAATTTTAAAAAATATATAGTTTCTATAATTTTATTTTAAATTAAGCAAGTCTTTGTATGTTGCTTTATAATATATAAAACACGCATTACATATTTGAGACAGAATTTTGCTCTGTCACCCAGGCTGGAGTGCCGTGGCGCGATCTCAGTTCACTGCAACCTCGCCTCCCGGGTTCAAGCAATTCTCCCACCTCAGCCTCCTTAGTAGTGGGGTTACAGGTGGGAGCCACTATGCCCAGCTGGCCTTGAACTCCTGGCCTCAAATGATCCACCTGCCTCAGCCTCCTGAAGAGCTGAGATTACAGGCGTGAGCCACTGTTCCTAGCCATAGTGCCTCATTTAACCTTCACAACAACCATTTGAAGCAGGTTAGCCCTCTTTGACAGACGAAAAAACTGAGGCTCAATGAACCTAATTGCCTTATCCAAGAATTCTAAGCTACTAAGTGTCGTGGGTGGGACTTAAGCCAGGTTTTAGTTTCTAAACCCAGAGTTCTTTATATTAGGTTGGCACAAAGGTAATTGCAGTTTTTTTTTTTTGCCAAAGTAATGGCAAAAAAATGCGATTACCTTTGAGCCAAACTAATACTACATGTGGTTCTTCTCACCTCCAGTCATCTTCCTGCATGTTTCATTTTCAGATATTTTCCTGAAATCAGGGCCCACTGTAAGTTGAAATCCTACAAAGGTTGTCAAGACTCTGCCAACAATTTTCATTTAATTCAATTCCACACATATTTATTAAATTCACTGATGATGACACAGGGGCTTGCTCTTTATTGGGAAAGCAGGATATTACAGTAAGCTAAAGACTCTGGAAACAGACTACCTAGGCTTGAATCCCAGCCCACCACTTTCTACAAGCATGACCTTGGGTAGTTAACTGTGCTTACATTTCCCAATCTCTATGTAGGGTATAATAATATTACCTACTCCATAAAGTTGTTGTGACAACTAAATGATGTAATTCATATCAGGGACTTAGAGCAATGACTGAGACTTAGTAAGAACCAAATAAATCCTGGTTAATATTATTTGGAGGTGACCATAACTATATGAATACCTACTTGAATGCATAAATAACTCTGCCACTGTAAGGAGGCTGATAATTGTCATAAGATAGGTATTAACCAGGTGTTACTATGGTACTGGCTAGAAAAGCAGGAGCCCAGAGGAGGCTGTTTGAGAAGGCCTGTGGGTGGAGGATCATTTTCAGGGTTTAGAACAAGCAGAGTCATTTGGGGAACAAAAACTATGGTGACCAAAATTTTACTTGTTTCAATGGTTGTTTAAAGCAATGCAACCATGGGTATCAAGCTCAGGAGTAGGACATAGAAAATGCAAGGGTTCCAGACCTACCCATCTTCCCATCCCCAGGAAGCAACTGACTTGAAGAGTAGACCTTCCCAGTCAGCTACTGTACAAAGATGCCATCAAGGCTTCAAGAAGACAAATGTAATATTCCTGCCAAAGAGACTAAAACCTCCAGGTCACAGTGTGACTTCCCCTTCAGTCCTGACTTACCCTATGCCTTACCCAGGTCACATAGCTCCTTGAGGATCCCTCCATACTTTTTCTTTCCCCTCTTCTCCTTTCTCCTCTTTCTTCCCTTCTCACAGTATTCTACCTAATGATGTTTTATAAAGAATGACTAAGATGCATAAAATCATTTTGTAAAATACAAAATGTGCTGTGGTTTAATGATGACTAAACACAAAATAAAAATGAAGCTAAAATTGCATAGCTATCTTTTAATCTTCATGTGAATTAGCTTGCTCACTGGTTTCAAACATGTTAATCATGCCTCAGACCCCTGGGCTTGGTACTGTTTTATAGAGGAGCTTTATGCTGGTTCTTGTTCTTGTTTTTGTTTTTAAGGCAGTCTCTCTCTGTTGCCTAGGCTTGAATGCAGTGGTCCTATCTCTGCTCACTGCAACTTTTGCCTCCTGGGTTCAAATGATTCTCCTGCTTCAGCCTCCCACATAGCTGGGATTACAGGTGTGTATGCCACCATGCCTGTATTTTTAGTAGAGATGAGGTTTCACCATGTTGGCCAGGCTGGTTTTGAACTCCTGACCTCAAGTGATCCTTCCACCTCAGCCTCCCAAAGTGCTGAGATGGCAGGTGTGAGCCACCACACCCAGCCTATGCTTTTATAGAAGAGTAAACTGTGACATACAAGCAAATTGTCTAATAAGAAGCTTGTGATTTAGCAGTAGAGCTGGTGGAAGGCATGTAGGACCTGGCCTCTGGCTGCACTAGCAGCCCAAAGGTAGCTTACACTTACTTTAGACTGAGGTCTTCTTCTACTACATACTCCAGCAATTCAGGGGATGCCCTCAGGGATATAAAACTAAGTTACAGAAAAAGCCCTGTAACCACATGTTAATTCTCAGCCCTGTAAATTCTCATCATGGCCCCTTACTGGACAAGGCTTTCAGCCTTTGTGGTAGTGACTCTGTCCTTTTGATGATAGCAGCTTTAAATCTCTTTCCAGATGGTCAACATAAGGTTATGTAATTCAGTAAACAGACATTGTGTTCCTCCTTTCGAGACTCTTTCTAAGGAGATTTTCCAACTCCACAGGATAGGACAAAGTCTTGATGTGTTTTTCGTTCCTGAACCTGATTGTGGAAAGAAAGACAAAAATAAAACTAAAGCTGAAGCAGGAAGCTAAGTACTTAAAAAATAAATAAATAAAAGTTTCTTAAGGGGAAGGAACATAATCTTAAGAATATCTTAAGTATAATGAATACATATTTCCTCTGCAAGCCCTAAACCAGGATGATATATAAAATTCTATATTAAAGAATGCTGAGGTTTCAGAAGTTGAAGCCACTGTGTTGCAAAGCTGACGTCTTAGCATCTCAAACTAGGGGGAAGATTGATCTAAATAAGAGATTTTCACCTGGGGTGAAAATTTTTCACCTCACTCCTCCAGAGAAGCCTCTGGGCCCAGGGTGGAGACTGCTGTATCCAGGAGGTTGGGGAGTGGTGTTAAGGGAATGCAATCTCCTGCCAGCTTGGAGGTCTGAAAGAATGTGGCAGGTCAGTTCTCATTGGCCCCCTCCAGTCTCCATATGGCATGAATGTTTCTTTTGGTCTCCTCCAAGATCTACGAATGTTCAAGACTTTTAGACAGTTGCTGGAGCTTGCTGCAGCTCTGACCTGGCTGATACGGTAGGGAGCATTTCTGTCGATAGCAAGGAAGAGACAGAACCAAGCTCTTATCCCAGGGAGCCTGAATGAATTCTAATATATTCCTTATTATACCCAATCGTCCAAGTGCTCTTCTCCTCACACTCACACAAAGAAAGTAGACATTAGAGAGTGAGGTCAGGTTCAAAGGAAATTGCCATTGCTATAGAAAATTTTCAGTAACTTCCTTAGGAGACTTCTGTGGAATTTCTTCAAGATGAGGGACACATCCAGGCAAGGTAACTGACATTGAGATCAAACAGATCTATCAACTAGGCTCTGCCATTCAGCAACTTTGTGGCATTGGTTTTTCCATCTCTAAAATAGAGGTGATTACATCACTTTTTTGTGTAGTTGTTTTGAGAATGAAATGAGATAGCACATGTCAAGTATATGGTACTATTCCTGGCTCATAATAGAGCCTCAATAAATATTAGTCTTCCCTTGTCCAATGACATTTCACACAGGTCCAATTGGAAAGTGCTAGACAACTTACCCAATCCTGCTAAATTCTCATGATAACCTCTTACTAAAAGTCACAGCAAAATTGGGAGAGGTCTGGAATGTTCTATAAAAAAGGATAGTTCAACCCAAATTCAACCTTAAAAATAAGCATTTGTGGAGCATAAGCTATGCTCTTTGTAGGTACTTGCAGTTAAAAATGATTTCTGGTTACCTATGGCCAAAATCACCCCAAAACATAATTGTATTAGTCTGTTCTTGCATTTCTATAAAGAAATATCTGAGAATGGGTAATTTGTAAAGAAAAGACATTTAATTGGCCATGGTTCCATGGACTATACAGGAATATGTCAGCATCTGCTTCTGGGGAGGCCTCAGGAGATTTTACTCATGGTGGGAGACAAAGTGGAAACAGACCTCTTACATGGCAGGAGCAAAACCAACAAAGAGAGAAGGTGGAGGTGCTATACACTTTTAAACAACTAGATCTCATGATAACTCACTCACTATCACATAAATAGCACTGAGGGAGTGGTACTAAACTTTTTGTGAGAAACCACACTTATGATTCAATCACCTCTCACTAGGCCCCACCTCCAATACTGGGGATTACAGTTCAACATGAGATCTGGGAGAGGACACAGATCCAAACCAAATCATTCTTTCCTTGGGCCTCCCAAATCTCATGTCCTTCTCAAATTGAAAAATACAGTCATGCCTTCCCAATAGTCCCACAAAGTCTTAACTCCTTCCAGCATTAGCTCAAAAGTCCAAACTCCAAGGTCTTACCTGAGACAAGGCAAGACCCTTCTACCTATGAGCCGGGAAAAACAAAAACAAGTTACTTACTTTCAAGATACAATGTGGGTGCTTGGCATAGTGGCTCATGCCTGTAATCCCAACACTTTGGGAGGCTGAGACAAGGAGATCACTTGATTCTAGGAGTTAGAGACCAGCCTGGGCAACATGGTGAAATGCCATCTCTACAAAAAAATACAAAAATTAGCTGGGCATGTGGCATGTGCCTGTGGTCCCCAGATACTCAGGAGGCTGAGGTGGAAGGGTTGTCTGAGCCCAGGAGGCAAAGGTTGCAGTGAACCGAGATGCACTCCAGCCTGAACAGCAGAGTGCGACCCTGTCTAAAAAAAAAAAAAAAAAAAAAAGATACAATGGGGATACCAGCATTGGGTAAACACTCACATTCCAAAAGAGAAATTGGCCAAAAGAGCCAGGCTACAGGCCCCATGCAAGTTCAAAACCTGGCAGGGCAATCATTAAACCTTAAATCTCCAAAATAATCTCCTTTGACTCCATGTCCCACATTCAGGGCACTCTCATGCAAGGGGTGGGCTCCCAAGGCCTTGGGCATCTCCACCCCTGTGGCTTTGCAGGAGTCATCCCCTGTGGCTGCTCTCATGGGCTAGTGTTGAGTGTGGCTTTTTCAGGTTCAAGGTGCAAGCTGTCAGTGGATCTACCATTCTGAGGTCTGGAGAGTGATGGCCCCCTTCTCACAGCTCTACTATGCATAGGCAGAGTCCCAATGGGGACTCTGTGTGGGAGGATTCAACCCCACATTTCCCCTCTGCTCTGCCCTAGGTTCTCTATAAGGGCTCCACCTCTGCAGTAGGCTTCTGCCTGAACATCCAGGCTTTTCCATGCATCCTCTGAAATTTAGGTGGAGGCTCCCAAGCTTCAACTCTTACACTCTGTTCACCTGCAGTCTTAATGTCATGTGGAAGCTGTCAATGCTTTTGGATAACCCTCTCTGAAACAGTGGTCCAAGCTCTACCTGGGCTACTTTGAGCCATGAATAGAGCTGGAATATCCAGGATCCTGATGCTGTGCAGGGCAATGAGACCCTGGGCCTGGCCCATGAAACCATTTTTCTCTCCTAGTCCTATGGGCTTGTGATGGGTGGTGCTGCTGGGAAGGTTTCTGAAATGTCTTTGAGGCCTTTCCCATTGTCTCAGATAGTAGCACTTGTCTCCTTTTAACTTATGCACACTTCTGCAGCCTGCTTGAATTTATCCCCTGAAAATGGCCTTTTCTTTTCTGACACAAGGCTGGGCTTCAAATTTTTCAAACTTTTACGCACTTCTTCTTCTTTAAATGTAAGTTCCAGTTTTACATCATTTCTTTGTTCATGCATATGAACATAGATGTTAGAAGCAACCAGGTCACATCTTGAATGCTCCGCCACTCAAAAATTTCTTCTACCAGATACCCTAAATCATCACTCTCAAGTTCAAAGTTCCACAAATCACTAGGGCAGGGGCACAATCCCTCCAAGTGCTTTGCTAATGCATAAGAAAAAGGACCTTTGCTCCAGTTCCCAATAAGTTCCTCATCTCCATCTGATACCTCCTCAGCATGGACTTCACTGTCCATATCACTCTCAGCATTTTGGTCACAACCATTCAACAACTTTCTAGGAAGTTCCAAATTTTCTCTCATCTTCCTGTTTTCTTCTGAGCTCTCCAAACTGTTCCAACCTTTGCCTGTTACCCAATTCCAAAGCTCATTCTACATTTTCAGATATTTGTATAGCAATCCCCACTCCTTGGTACCAATTTTCTGTTAGTCTGTTCTCATATTGATATAAAGAAATACCTGAGATGGGGTAATTTATAAAGAAAAGAGGTTAAATTGGTTATTGACCAGGACCAAAAGTGGAGGAAGAGGTGCTACACACTTTTAAATAATCAGATCTCACAATAATTCACTCACTCACTATAATGACAACAGCACTGAGGTCATGGTCCTTTAAACTATTCATGAGAAACTGCTCCCATGATCCAGTTACCTCCTACCAGGTCTTACCTCCAACACTGGGGGTTACAATTGAACATGAGATTTGGATGGGGACACAGATCCAAACCATATTAGTAGTGTCTTAAAACAACAATGCATTATTGACTCTCATGGCTCTGCATATTTACTAGACCTGGCTGGATAGTTCTCATGCAATGGCAGCCAGCAGTTGAGTCATTTGGAGGCTTGTCTGGGCTGGGCTTCCAAAATAACTTCTTTACCCTCTATTTTAGTGCCGCCATGCTCCTCCACATGATGTCTTTCTCCAAAAGAGTAGTCTAGATATATTGCATGGTGAGTTAATGCTCTAAAAAAAGGAATAAAAAGGAAGCAGAAACTACCAATAATTAGCCAGGTGTGGTGGCTCACACCTGTAATCCCACCACTTTGGGAGGCCTAGGTGGGCAGATCACAAGAGGTCAGGAGTTCAAGAGCAGCCTGGCCAAATATGGTGAAACCCCATCTCTATTAAAAACACAAAAATCAGTCATGCATGGTGGTGGGCACCTGTAGTCCCAGCTACTTAGGAGGCTGAGGCAGAAGAATTGTTTGAACCTGGGAGTCAGGGGTTGCAGTGAGCCAAGATTGCACAGCTGCACTCCAGGGTAGGTGACAGAGCGAGACTCTATATCAAAAAAAAGAAAGAAAGAAAGAAAGAAAGAAAGAAAGAAAGTAAGAAAGAAAGAAAGAAAGAAAGAAAGAAAGAAAGAAAGAAAGAAAGAAACTACCAATAATCTTAGAGCCTTAGCCCAGAAAAGGCTGAGTCTCTTATGCCATATTCTGATAGCAAAGCAGGTACAGACCAGCCCAGAATCCAGAATCAAGAAGGAAAACTGGTAGATTCCCCTCTCCATGGGAGAATGTCATGTATGTGCACAACGGGAAAGCATTAATGGTGAATGTCTTTGGAGACAAGCTACCACTGATGGAAAAAAATATGAGTTTCATGGGTATTGAAACACAAGTTATTTACTTGTTTTTCTTTTTTTTTTAAGCTGGTAGTTCTTCAACCAAGTGCAAGATAGACCCTACCCACCACATGCCTCAGGCTTCTGAGTTCCTACTAGTTAAAATGATTTCCAATAAAGAGCAAATTTTTGTATCAGATCATGTTTTCTTCATGGCGAAGATGACTTTGTCACCTTGGGCTTCTTTTTTTTAACCAACAAATTTCATCCTCCACATGAGTATGTCCCTTTGTAACTCATTGTCTCCAGAGTAAAAACCAAGAATTTCGATCATTCAGACCACCTGCCTGCTTTTGCTCCTATCTCCTGATACTGCCACATTTTCTTCTATGTTTCCAGTAATCATAGATTCCACTGAGTTACTCAGATAACTCTTCTAAATGGAATAAGTTACATGCTGTACTAGCTCCTTGTCTTCAAAGCACTTACCTTAGTTTGTAACTTCATATTTGTAAGACTGTTTGATTATGTTCTATCTTCCTCACTAGACCCTAAGCTCTATATAGTCAGGTATTACTTATCTCCGGCACATAGGTCTGAGCCTAGTATTTATTAGATGCTCAATAGTATTCTTTGAATGAACGAATTCTTCTTCCCTCTCTCCAAAAATACTTAATGCTGAAAAAAGGTCAGCCCCATTAAAATGAAAAGCAATTTTAGGAATTTATTTTCACAAGCATGGTATTTGATTTTTAAGTGTCAAACCTTAGAAAAATAATGATTTTTTATTTTTAAACAGCAAAATTATTTGATTCTGTGACCCAAGCAATACCAGTTAAGTAGTTCTCCTTAAGAATTCCCTCCACAGCAGCAGACATGATCTCAGGCATGCCAGGCTCTACTAAAGGAGTATACCTAGGTTTCAATCTCCACTCACCATTTCAGACCTCCTTGCTCTGTGCCTGCATCTCAAATTCCTTCCCCGTTGCCTCATATCTAATTGCCCAAGCCCTTCAGATGGATGTTGCAGTTTGAGTGTATGTTTGGCTTGAAATCTGCCTGAACTCTCTGCTCCCCTTAAAAACATCTTTCCAAATCCTGTCCTACCTCACCTCCACACCCACACATAACTCTGGAATCTGCTACTAAATTCCAACACCCTAATTCTCAGCATATTCAGACATAGCCTCATTTAGCTTTGGTGTTCCCCTGAAAACACAAATGAGCAATTGGACTCCAGAAATATTTTTATTATTACTTTTTACTATGTCAAATTTTAAAAGTAAAGAAAATATAGTGATAAACTTTGATAGGCCCCTCACCCAGTTTCAATTATTATTAGCTCATGACCAGTCTTATTTCTTCCACACCCTCACCCACTTTCCCGCTGCCCTAAATGATTTCGAAGCAGGTCTTGACTAGATATCACAGTGTTTTATCCATAACTATTCTAGTATCTATGTTTAAAAGATAAGCACTTTTTAAAAACACAACTAAAAACATTACCACACCTAAAAATACTCCGGGTACTCCTAAGTTTCAGCAACTGCTAATTTTCAGTCCAAAAAATACGGAGGTGATAAAGCTCTATGAAGCTAGCTCTTTACAACTGCCGTCCTACACATACTCCACACATGAACACACCTACATGCTCTCTAAAGGACAGAAAAGTACTTATAATGAGATTTTTTTGTTGTACTGTGCAAGACATGGTGCTGACAATCAACTTTGCTGTTATCTATAGTCTTCAGACAAAGACTGCCAGACACCTGTAGTTGGACTTGTTGGGTTTTTCACAAACTGCAGTAAGGGAAAATACACACCATGTGGGGGTCATGAAGTATCTCAGAAAAGGTTTGTCAGAAAGAACCTGGCATAGAATTTTGGGTTTGGTTGGGTAATTTTAGGATGGGTCTAAGAAAAAAGGGTTCTCTCCAGATTGGGTATTATCTGTATGTGGAGGCGATTCTACTTTTGGGAATCTCGATAGGTCTTATCTATGCGGAACACAGACTAGGGAGAGATTAAAGCTGTCGTTGGTAAAGAAATCACTGTCACTCATTCAGCAAGGGAAGAAAATGTTTGCCATTTTGTGTTGTACAGTGACCTTGTTTTTGTCTCATTTTATCATGGTCTAAGAGTGACCTTGTTAGATAATAGATATTCTGTGAGATTGTTTATATTCAAGAGGGAAATAAAATGGCCTGGCTGTATGTGTCAGACCAACTTGTAGTAACACTGAGGTCTAGGTGTGAACATCAAATCAGTTCTAGATGTGAGGGGCTACTTTTATCCTTTTTCATTGTCTTACTGCTTTCCAGGGTGTGTGAGTTCACTGAATGCTGCTACCGTCAGCCCTGGTTCTATATCATTTTCTCGACCTACTTTTCCTTTTGGATTGTTTTTATTTAAAAGATAAGTACTTTTTTAAAACACAACTAAACACGCTCATTATTTATTAGTGTGTATGTCCTATTTTATAAGCATTTATAAGCTTCTTTAAATCCTTTTCTAGTGAAGAAAAATTAATTCATGTTTGAATGAATAAAAGCAATGAGTATCTGAAAATGTAAGATATTCCTAGTACCTATGTATTGTTGCCCGCACCATAATCAAATGCATTTTGAATAGATATCCAACTACATTTTCCTTGTATAGGGCAGTAAGCTGGGCTACTTTGCAATCTATTCATTCAGTTAACAAGGAAAATTTTCTCAAACTACTCTCCTCTGCTGGAACCCTCGTAAGAAGCACATTATACTCGGTATAAAGTATATCACAAAATATAACACACACACACACACACACATCCCTTACCAGGTTCAAATTTATACAAAACAATATTTATTCTTACTAATTGTGATGTACTCCAGTATTTTCTATTTCATTCTATTTTTATTTCATTTTTAAAGTTAAATACTGACCTTCTAAGTTGAGCTCATGACTCCCTAATGGATCTCAATCTGCATTTGAAAAAACTGGGCACTAGAACATTCCTTTTCACAAAGCAAAATATTTTTGATACTTTCATTGAATTAATTTTGGTGTTTTTTAAACCATGGTAGCTGTTTTTTAAAACCATGGTGAGTGGTAATAATGACTCAAAAATCTTTCTTGGCAGTTTTAGCCCTGCCTCTTCCTACTGGCTTGCCCATCACATGCAGAGATTACCTATGTTGGGCATCTGTCTTCAGTATGCACCAAGATTCTCACCCTTTCAGCATCATCATAAATATCCCTGAACATTCTGTCAATGGTACTCTTCCTCCCAGCACTCCTTACTCGCATCATCATTCTCTATCTTCTTATCCTGTTTGATTTCTTCATAGGTTTTCCCTCAATTTTTATTTATTTTCTTTGCATTTGCCTACTCTTTCTCCTACTAAGAGAGAGTAGGAGAAGGCATGCACCAAGTCTGTTTTATTTACCATTGTACACCAGTATTGCTGGGAACAGAATGACACTCAACAAAATATTTGTTAAATAAATTAATAAAAGGGAATATCAGACATATGAGTAAATTAAATATAAAGCAGGAGGTAATAAGTGCCAGAAAAAAGAAAAATGTTTGAATTTAGAATCAAGAATCTGAAGAGTGTGTGTGTGTGTGTGTGTGTGTGTGTGTGTGTGTGTGTGTGTACGTACAAGGGGAGAATTAATATGAGAAAGTTACAAGTAATTATATTTTAAATATATATGATGAATGTTTACATTATATATAAAGCCCACATTTGTTATGTATTTTGTACTTTTTGCTTACAAAATTAATTATGACCTAAATAAATGAAATATTCTTCTCTTGATCTGCATTCTAATTGAGATCCAAGTTAACACAGTTATTTAAAAATAGTTTTCAAACTTTTGATGACAGTAAAATTATGACATATGAGTCAGGAAAGATTAAGGAATACAATATAATGTGACCCTGTGCAACACTGGCTTGGATGTGGGAAGGGCTGGATGGAGTTCAAGACCCACATTTGCGTAGCCTTGGGCACTATCTCACCAAGCCTCCACTATCTTATCTACAATATAACTAGTTTGGGCTAGATAACTTTCTAGCTCTGTCATTCTCTGATCCTAGGGAGTAAAATAGTCTTAGCTGTGTTACGCATCCATCTATCTCCTTTGCAAGTGGCCATCACCAGCTTCCTTGGCCAATTGTTGCTGTGTCTCTGCACCCACCCACACCAGTGTCTATTTTGAAACAAATCCTCAAACACATCATTTTATCTGCTTTTCCTTACTGGAAAAAAACGAAGAAAGAAAAAGGTCAATGTTTTAACTTGGTGGACCACAATGTCACATTGGCTCCTATACAGAAATGTAAGGAGAAAGAGTTTTCATTTAATGGTGTAATTGCAAATGGACAACAGTTTTAGAAAACAGGAGTGATTTTAAGACGCATGATGACCAGCTTCATATTAAAGAAAGGGCAAAAGTAAAAATATGATTTTTCTCAGAATATTCTTCACATTTAAAAATAATTCTCTGTTTGGCAGCTCAAATTGAAGAAATTCTTTTGAATGGGCTGGGGAATCAGAGAACATACGAGCCACAGGCAGAAGGGAGGTTCCATTCCAGCAACAGTTGACCACAATCTGCTTTTCTATTTGGGCCTCAGCTTTTGGACAGTTGTGTGCCTGAGACTGCAAGGTTATTTCTGGCTTTGCCAATGTTGCTTTCAGCCATTGAGTTTTGGGCTGGTTTGCTACACAACTGTCACTAGCCAACACAGAAGAAAATGCAAAATCTCCAATCCTGATATTAGACAATATTCTGTCAACAAAATGACCATCTATTATTATTAATAATATTATAATCCCTTAGATTTATTTCTTCGGGTTACTTTTACCTGAGTGGGTTGTGCAGAAGAAGGAGGCTGAGTGAGCAGGAGACTTGGCCATATATGGTTAGAGGTGGTAGTTGGGGTTACGTGTCGCCATGCTTTCTGGTATGGACATTCTGTTTTTCCCTGCATGGCAGCAGCTAGAGCCCTAGCCTGGAAGTCAGAGGGTGTTTACTCTAACTCTGTCTCTGCCACTTGCTGGTTTTGTGAACTTTGGCTACTCTCTAGACCTCTCTGGCCTCAGTTTCCTCATTCATAAAAAATACCAGCTATATGACCAGGAACGGTGACTCACGCCTGTAATCCCAGCACTTTGGGAGGCCGAGGTGGGTGTATCACCTGAGGTCGGGAGTTCGAGACCAGCCTGACCAACATGGAGAAACCCCTTAGCTGGGTGTGGTAGTGCATGCCTGTAATCCCAGTTACTCGGGAGGCTGAGGCAGGAGAATCACTTTAACCTGGGAGGCAGAGGTTGCAGTGAGCCGAGATTGAGCCATTGCACTCCAGCCTGGGCAACAAAAGCAAAACTCTGTCTCAAAAAAAAAATACTATCTATAATAATCCCTACCTGACTGGCCTACCCACCTCACTGTCAGGATCGAGTAAGATGATGATATGAACACACAGTGAATACTGAAAAGCGGTCATTTGCATACACACGCGTGAGATGATGTGAGGACATGAATTAGGATTTCAACAGAACACGCTATAGTTTTTCCTGGACTATTCAAAATGTCTCATAAAACTTTTCTGTTAAAATAAAAAGTCAGTGTTAGTCTATATCATGCCAAATACCTGGACTTCATTTTACAAAATATATAGATAAAAGTTTTGTGTATGGTAATATGTGTAATCAATGCTATCAATTGATTAGTAATTGGCTAACCCCGGTTAACCAATTACTCTGCTTCATAGGTGCAGTGACTGAGACTCTGAGGGGTTAAATAACTTCTCAAGGGTCACATTTACTAAGCAATAGAGGCAGAACTTCTACTCAGGGACCCTTTCCATTATATTCCAGCAAGGTTTCTCAAAAGGATTGAAGGCAAGTTTGCCACTGACTCTGAGAAGGTAGCTTTATATGGGATGATACCCGGGCATCTTCACAAGAACAAAGCAGAAAACAAATCCCTTCAGCCAGAGAGCCTTGGAGAACTTTTTGTTTATCTTCTTTGCTTGCACCAAAGCTGATGAATAAACCATGGGGCTGGCAGGCAGCACTTGAAGGCACCACTGACTTCATAGTGAATGAATACTAAAGGTGTCCTGGGTCTGGGCAGAAGAAGACCCCATGGATGATGGTGGATAGGACTGTGCTCACGTGAGGCCTCCCAGCCAGCAAGTGCATGTGGCGGAGGAACATGGCCAAAGCTTCCTGTCCGTCACATACCTGTATGAAACACAATTGTCCAGACTGTCAGAAAGTGTTCTGTATGATGGTATTTTTCAGGTGTTCATGTTTTTGTGATGGTGGAGGAGGGAAATATTATGCTGGAACCAAGTAGGATTCATTTCTCTTCCCCTTCTCAGCCCTCTCTCCAAGTCTGCCTCCCCCAACTCACTCCACCTTGCCAGTTGCATTTGTGCGCTTGAATAGCCCTCAATTCAATTGTCAACGAGTGATGATATTTTAAGTGTTAAGTTGAATTTTAAAATGCATTCAAAATTATTAGCACATAAGAATTACAAGAGCATGGAAATTTCAGCCTTAGCAGCTTAGATAATTATCCACCCACCTCAGCCTCCCAAAGTGCTGGGATTACAGGCGTGAGCCACCGCATCCGTCCAGGTAAGGCTTTTAATTTAACCCAAGGACCTCTCACCACTTGGAGAATAATTCAGCCCTCAACAGCACCTCAAATCTGCTACGACTTTGCAGTGCAGCAGCAAGAATGTTTAATATATAATAGATAAAAATTTCATCCAAAAAATTAAAATAAAATATTCTTGCAACCCCCCCAACACTAATTCCTATTCTAAAGTTAACCTATCACTTGTGCTGTTAATGCTTGACCATATACTTAAGGGGAAACCTAGATCCAAAAGACTGAAACTGAATCTTCACCCCAAAATGAAAACAAAATAAAATGAATAACTTCCTGTTTATGGCATATAGTTTAGGTAATACACATACAAGGAGAAAGGGGAAGAGGAGATGGAGGTGTTGGAAGCAAAGCTGAGTGACAGAACACATTCAGTCAGAGCAGATGTCTATACAGAGCAGAATGGAACATCAGGAAAAGCTCCATATGGATTCATGTTCATGCATCTGGAGGCACCAGAGCTCTCCATGGCAGATGGAAGAACACGGAGTTAAGGGAGGAGGCCATTCCTGTCATTCCAGTTTTAAAAGCTCCACATCAAAGACGAGAGTGGCATGTGGTGGGATGATGCCTGGGTGCTCAGCGGCATCGTAGGCATAATCTGGAGATATAGTCAGTTTGGCTCTCTGACCCACACTCATCTGGGCAACCCTTTCTTTCAGCCTCAGGTCACCTCCTGCTTGCGTACCATAAACTTAAAGGGCTTTTTCTGTCCCGGGATGAATCAAATTTATTTCCATCTTCAAGCATCCGCGCTTCAGGAAGGTGCGCTTGTCACCTGGGGAGATGGTTTCCACCTGCACTCCCACGGAAGCTGCAGACGCTGCCGGGCCGGCGGCGGGAGGGCCGGGCTGCGTGGACCAACAGCAACCCGGCGGCGGTTCCACGGCTCTGCCGAGTCCCCTTCCACTGGGTTTTAACCACGCACAATTTTGCTCCCCTCTGACTCTTGTTGGGGTCGTAATAGACTTTAGACGACCATTTCCTGTTCCAACGATAATGTGTCTGGTCCAGCCTTGGATGCCACAAGCAGCGTCTGCGATGTCTATTTCATACGCCCTTTGGAAAGTCCTACACTCAAGGAAAACAAGTTGCACATCCTCTTAGACAGATGTCCCAGTGACGATGAGCTTATCATTTGGACTGAAACAGCAGTCAGCCATTGGGAACATGGTGGAAAGACCCAAGGCCGAAAAGGGTGGCTCGTTAAGTTGTCGGTTGTCCCATCAGTGTCATGAATCATCGCCTCCACGAGACGCAAGGACATCACCATCACAGGAAAACGTCACGCAAGGAGTGTGTGCGCCGGGTAATGAGCCTGTTTATGGTGGAACTCAGGACCAGCAGTCAGATTTCCGTCCCAGATCTCTATGGTTCCATTCTGGCAGGCAGCTGCTATGAGGTTTCCATCTCTACTTTGTGTGCACGTAGTGGGAACAACTTTTTCGCCCTGCATCGTCTGTGGTTTAAGCACACTTTTTTGCTTCTTTGGATTTTCAATTTCCCACGTCCTCACAGTCCTGTCATCCAGGACAGTATAAACATTCTTGCCCCTACTGGTTCCACAGTACTCCTCTCCTGGGTACACTTCCATATTTCTTGCTGAACTTAAAATGCCAGTAGAAGCGATTTCTTCACCTCCATCATGGTCACATTTCAGGAAAAGGGAGCAGGGTTTTCATCTTGGTTGCTCCGGCCTCTCTTCAAAATCATCAGATCCTGACCTGGGGCAGCGCCAGCAGCTCCTCCCATTCGAAGTCTCTGGCGCCGAGGTGGGCCCGGGTGGGAAGGAGGCTGTGGGTCAGGGCCCCGCCTGCGGCATCCCATAAAGAGGACAGCGTGGGGCTGCGGGTGAGGCCCCGTCCTCCGTCCACGTCTCCATTCCGCCGCCTCCTCCAGGCCAGCCCAGCCCCGGAACTTCTCTTCCAGTGCTTGAGGGTCCGCCCGTGCAGCGTGGAAGTGGACAGCCAGGGTGACTTCCGGCTGTCTCCCCTGTCTTGTATTTTCCACAGTCAGATTTAATAGCTGTATGTGGGTGATAATCATTATAGTCATCATCACTATTATCAGTGAATATTTTATGGTGCCTTGATTAAGTGGGGGCACTGTGCTAGGTGCAGTTAAGGACTTTACCTTTCTAGAAGATACTGTCACTGTTTTTAAGGAGTGTCCCATTTCCATTTCTGGCCCAGAGGTAAGATTAGAGATTCTGACATGGTGATAAGTTTGAAAAACAGATACAGCGCTGAAAGTCCAGAGGAGAAGGGAGGTGGAGAGGGAGCCAGCTTCAGAGTGCTGATTTCCAAAGTCCTGCTGCAGATCACCAGTGTGCTTCCAGCTGCTCAGTGGGAAAAGCCTCAGAAATAGTGAAATGCTGCAGGGAGGTGAAAGGAGAATGAAGCCTGAGACATGGCCTTGGGGCTCAGTAATGGGTAATGGCACTGATAAACTTACCGTAGTGAGACTGGGACAGAAACCAGATGGCAAAGTTAATAAACCTTTTCCCTTTTATAGGTTTTCAAGACTGAACTGCAATTGCAAAAATAATTCCTCCTTGTAATAACTAATGTGATTAAACCTAAAGGGCAGAGAATGCATCCAGGTCTTTGGTGGTCTTCACAGCGTGAGGCACAAATCAGAGGGGGCCAGGAACTGGGAGAGAGGGTTGGCCAAGAAAGGAAAAAGGAGCAGGGCCAAAGGAAGATGTTTCCAAGACAGAATTCAAAAATGAAAAAGTTTGATTATTTCTGAAGTTGTTTGATGGGTAAAAGGGAGTTCATTATACAGTTCTATTTAGTGGATTTTTTTTAACTTCTTTAATAAAAATTTAGGAAAAGCAAAGTGAGAACTGAGTATGTGTGAAGAGAGTGAAGAAGTGGTTAAGAGAAGATACTAAATCTCTAAGATGGAATAACGATAATTGCTGATGCAGTCTCAGGGGGGGTGTAGAGATGGAAACAAAAGCACCAGTGAGGGAATTAACCTTCTGACAGGGGACAGATATTAAAAATGGAGACGATAAGAATAAAATGTGGATGAAAGAGGGAAGTGTTCATATAAAAATATTATAAGGCTGAAAGGAAGATGGATGAAGGAACTTGGGCCTTCATTTCTGCAAGTGGGAGGAGAGCTTATAACTCTCAAAGGAGTTGGGGTGGGGAAGGAGGGAGGGTTTGAGGAATGTGAAAAAGGGTTGGAATAACAGTTGTGGAATGTAGTAGGTAATGAGTGAGTAAGAGGGGAAGACGACTGCTGAGAAGCAGGCCCATCTAGAGAAAGGCAGCCCAAATTTTTAACCAGTTCATACTTCGAGAACCACCACCATAAAGCATGCAGAAAACAGCAAGCTGGAGTGATGCGGGGTCTCTTCCAACCCTGGAGCCATCTGAAATCCCTAAGCTGGCAAGTGACTGTCCCAAGAATAAAAGTTTGTTAGAGCAAGTAGCAACTGCTTGAAACACCCCACAATGAGCTGCTCCAGTAGGAAGTCAAAGGACGGGCATCCATTTGCCCCGATGTCAGTAGAGTAACAAATGTGTCCAACCTCAATGTATGGTCCTCCAACTGGCAGAATCACCCGAAGCCTGTTAGAAATTCAAAATCTAAGGCCCCGCCCCAGACTTTCTAAATCAGAATCTGTGTTTTAACAAGATTGTGGATGATTTATGTGCACAATAAAATTTGAGAAGCCTTGGTCTATAACTTTGCTAGAAACTTTGATATACATATAGGTAATCACAGAAAAGCTAATGTCAATTTAAAAAAAAATTGGGCCTCTACATTGTGCTGCTCCCACTGTGAAGACTACCAAAGACCTGGACGCATTCTCTACCCTTTAGGTTTAATCACAGTAGTTATTACAAGAAGGAATTATTTTTGCAATTGCAGTTCAGTCTTGAAAATCTATAGAAGGGAAAAGGTTTATCTAACTTTGACATTCTGTGAATTGGAGCTGATCATTCAATTTCAAGCAAGGGAGTTTCTCATTGACCTTACTTCTGGACTCTCCACCGCTGTCAGTGGCAGGGTAACCCAGGTGCACTTAAAGGAGGCACACATCATACCAATTACTACACCAAGTTACTTCCTTTTAAAACTTGGTTTTAATGTTTTTACCACCTTAGAATTTGGTCTTACCCATAATTTTTGCTCTCTTTGCTCTGCCCTTTGGCAACTAAAAATCTGTAGTTAGAGTCAGTGAGAGCATCTTTAAGCAGGGGGACCACATGATCCTTCCAACTTGTTGGCACTGCTCTTTTCTTTCACAAGACACTCAGTCTAAAAAGTGTGGGCTTGAGTTCAAGTGCTGACTCGCTTTCTAGCTGTGTGGTTTTGAGCAAACTCCTTACCTCCTGAGCCTCCGCTCTCTTCCACATAGCAAAGAGGAAGGTTACTGGGTTACTGTTACCCACCTCAGAGGGACGTTGTGAAAATAAAATTAGCTAATACTGAAAAGCATTAAAGTCATACCTAGCATGTAACAAGCTTACAATAAATATTACTACATAATATAATTTTATCAAAATTCTATTCTTGGCAATGAGCAGTTTCAAAGGAGCCTTTTCAGGTGAGCCTTCCCTATCCTCCCTAGAATCCCCTGTTACACTATATACTTTCATGACCTTCTCTAGTCCATGGAACAAATCATAGTTTGTTATTATATGTTTCTGACACTATTTAACTAATGAAAGGCAACATGCATAGAGGTTAAGAGCACAGACTTTTCTTTTTTAACTAGATTGCTTGGGATCAAATCCTATCCCTTGCTACTAGTGATGAGGTCTTGGGAAAGTTACTTAACCTCTCTGGAATGTAGTTTCCTTATTAGTAAAATTGAGATTAAAATAGAACCAACTTCATACAATTGCTCTGAGAACTAAAGGATATTTCTTGGCATCTAATAAGTATGACATCTTTTTCCTGTTATTAGCATTATTAATATCTACCTTCCTTTTCTTATAAGCTCTGCCCATTTAACATGTCTCCAGTACCTGACACATCACTGCTCAAAAAATATGCTAAAAGAATAAATATACAAAAGCTAAAATTGACCCTCACAAACGTTCACTGACATGAAATTTTAAGACAGTTACTTTTGATATTATTTTTTTCCAAATTGTACTTGCTCTTTTGGCATTGTTAGCATTTCCTAATAAGTTTGTAATTTTTTTTTTATTATTTTTTTTGAGAGACTCCATCTCACTCTGTTGCCAGGGTGAAGTGTGGTAGCACAATCTTGGCTCACTGCAACCTCCACCTCCTGGGTTCAAGTGATTCTCCTGCCTCACCCTCCTAAGTAGCTGGGACTACAGGAATGCGCCTCCATGACCAGCTAATTTTTGTATTTTTAGTGGATACAGGGTTTCACCATGTTGGCCAGGATAGTCTCTATCTCTTTACCTCATGATCCTCCTGCCTCAGCCTCCCAAAGTGCTGGGATTACAGGCATTAGCCACCACTCCTGGCCTGTTTGTAAATTTTTATAAGCAAAAATTATTGGGAAAAACAGTTTTAAAAAAACAAATGGGAAAATACTTGTGCAAAGGTACAGATGAAAAGTATAATACATAATTATACAAAGTCAGATATATAGACATTTAAAACAAATGCAGTGTTAAAATTTCTCTGCATTTTCAAACCATAACATGA
This sequence comes from Sapajus apella, assembly GCF_009761245.1. Taxonomy (NCBI): domain Eukaryota; kingdom Metazoa; phylum Chordata; class Mammalia; order Primates; family Cebidae; genus Sapajus; species Sapajus apella. Next base: position 18,642,026 of record NW_022436944.1, on the reverse strand, counting down.
ATTTCTAACTTGGTTTGAACCCATGTTTAATTTTAAAAAGGAGATGAGGAACCACAGTTAGTGATGTTTTACTTTATGGAGAGTGGGTGAGGGGTGAATTCCTGTTGAAAGTTAACTTTTTACCTATAACCATGAAGATATGAAAGAACGCTAAAACAAATCAATATTTGGGTAGGTCATCTGGGACAGATTTACCAGCTAGAGCTCATGCCTCTCTGAGAGGTCACTGCTATGCCCTTTTGTACTGAGACCTACGTTAGAAGGGACTATATAGCACCACTTTGAGTCATGAGGCAGGAACAGATTTGCATTTGCTCATTCTAATTTTAAAAACAACTAGAGATACTTTTAGGGTGTAGATGGTGCCTGCTAGATCCTCACGTTCAAATCATAACTCAGATTGTGTCTACCCATACAAAATGGAGGGAATTATCCAGATAATTTAGCCTGTGGCTGAGAAAGTCCCTTGATTTGAACCTAAATGCATGCAGGCAGTCCTTTTTGTGTTGAGCAAACAGTAGGTACCAGTCTTTGGTTTCTGAAGCATTATATTGTAGTGATTAAGCGGACAGTCTCTATGATCAGGCTCCCTTGATTCAAATCTACCTTTATCTCTGTGGTGAATTAAAGATGGCCAGAAATTCTCTAACAGTTCTTTCATAAAGAAGTGAGGTCTATGTTCCCTCCCTTTGAATTTGAGAACATTCTATGTTGACCAATAAAATATGGCCAAATTGGCCCTGTTCCATTTTCTGATTCAGGCCTTAAAACAATGGCAGCTTCTACTTCTTATATCTCAGAGCTTTATGTTACCATGTAAAAACCACAGAAACTACATGGTTATGTTGCAGAAACCACATGGAGAGCTAAAAAAAGAAAAGAAGGGGCCTAACTGAACCCAGTGTTATAGCTGTTCCCAGCAAGGCACCTTGGCATATAAGTGAAACCATCTTGAACTCTGCAAACCATTGTGGCCACAACTGAAGAACCACAAGTAACCCCGATCAATGCTACCTAGAGCAGGAGAATCACCCAGTTGGTTTCTACCCATCTTCCTGATCCACAAAATCCTGAGATAAAGTGAAATGATTATTATTTTAAATACACTGTTTTGAGTTGGTTTATTATACATCAAAAGATAACCAGTGGCCTGATGCAGTAGCTCACACCTGTAATCCCAGCAATTTGAGAGGCAGAGATCGGAAGATTGCTTGAGCCCAGCAGTTTGAGACCAGCCTGGCCAAAATGGTGAAACCCTGTCTCTACTAAGCATATAAAAATTAGCTGGGCATGGTGGTGCATGCCTGTGTTCTCAGCAACTTGGGAGACTGAGGCATGAGAACTGCTTGAACCTGGGAGGCAGAGGCTGCAGTGAGCCAAGATCATGCCACTGCACTCCAGCCTGGGCAACAGAGCAAGACTCTGTCTCAAAAAAAAAATTAGCCTTTCATGGTGGTGTGTGCCTGTGGTCCCTCAGGTGGATAAGGCAGGAGGATCGCTTGAGCTCATGCAGTCAAGGCTTTGATAAGCTATGATTGTCCCACTGCACTCCAACCTGGGTGACAGAGAGAGGCCCAGTCTCAAAAAATAAAAAAATAAAAAATAAATAACCAGAACAGTGCTTACCACTTGTTTTTGTTTCCTCATCTCTAAAACAGGGACAATAATGTCATGTAAATGCTTGCTCCTATAGACTAGCTCGATGACAACTCTAGATAGTGAGACAGAGACATCTGAGAGGGAGCCCTGTGTCTTCTACTTCTCCAGACCACGTGGTCTTTAGTAGTACAGCCTCTCCCAGGACTGTGGTGCTTTAGGGAACACTCATGTTGAAGTGGCCCATGCATGGAGGAGTCCATCATGAAGCATCAGAGCTCTTAGAGAATAGTGACTATCTTCCATTTTACTTTCCTCTGTCCATGGAGGCCAGATGGGCTCTCGGTGCTGCTCCAAGCTCATTACTTTGGCACCTCACCGTTTTCCCAAATCGTGCTTTATCCCGTCTTCCATCTTTGCTCTCTTTATACTGCCTTGCCTCCAGTCACCACTTGCCTTCTCTCTGCCAACACAGATTCCATCACAAGCATTTGGGCAATGAGTGAGCTCCAAGTTTTCCAAAGGTTGTTCTGGAGAATCCTGGTCCTGCCAGCTACAGGATACAAAAGATGGGTTCTACAGGCATTGAAGCTTGGAAAATGCTGGGTACTATATTTCTCAGCTCCCCAATAATTACACATGCACTTGCAAATTAAAAGGTCCAAAAAAGTTCTGCCATTCAGATCCCTGTTTTGCTCTGTGTTATTCAGATTTCCCAAACATATCTTGATGGTGAAAGAGCTTTCTTATAAAACAAGACTTCTCCAGAAAAATGGCCATGGAGCTGAGGTCTGGAGGGGTATAGGAGGAAAGCAGGAGAAGCGGGCAGGGGAGGAAACAGGAAAACAGGAGGACTGATCTGGCTGGAAAAAAAATCAGGAAGGACTAAATTTAAGATGTGAGGGCTGTGACAGCCTCCTGAGGGCTTTTGGCAAAAGCATGTAATATAGTTTAGCATTTATAGAGATCACTAGTTCTCACTTTATAAAGATCACTAACTCTCACTACCTGGTTTGATCTTTATTTTTTTATTGGAGACCTATAGTAAACAAAACATGTTGCATTATTACCTAACATCTATGCATACATAACAAACATTTCATAAAATGGCTCTTATTACATGCAATGCCCACTAATATTTTCTATTATTGTTTTCCTCCTTTGGGAAATCACTTTTAACAATCTATTTTCATCATCTAGGTAAGTAAAGATGAGGACCTGAATTGTATTTTAATGCAAATGTGTGGAGACCCCTGTCTTCTTCCTGATATTCTGTATGAATAGATGAGAATGCTCTGCTTCAAGACAAGCAGAAGAAACCATGTCTTCTTCCTCTGCTAAGGGGCAGTTACTCATTGAACCTCTGTGTATGGGTTCTCTTGTCTCTTGTCACAAGTAAAAGGTTGTAATATTATTGAGGGCAGAAAGCAAGTCTTAGATTTATTTTATTCACAAGGACAGTACTTGGCACATTGGTGGACATTTCATGCATGTATCAAACACACATTGATTGCACTGCATTGCACTAAATTGACAGCTCTTCACCCATTTCAGGGTGAACATCTCCTGCTCCTGTGCTTGCTGGCTGAGGAACTGACTTCCTGCATCACTGAAAGGAACCTCTGGACTTCCTGCTGCTTAATCCCATGTGGTCAAAACTCCCATTGGGTGAGGTCCATGGTGACAGTGTCCATATTCACATTCTTCTCCCTTTCTTCCCCCAAGGATCCCTCCTGTCATTCTATCCCTTCCAGAGCTATCATCTGCTCTCACTTCTGTGGTCTCCTTAAAAGGCAAGTGACAGAATGGGGCTCAATGTCCTCGGCCACTTCCTTCTTGCTGTCTCTGAAAACAAGGGGGTTAGCCTTTTTAGTTTAGAGCCTTCACTGCTAAACACCCAGAGGAACAGAGTAAGCAATAAACTATGAAGCAGAAGTATCACAAAAATGATTCTCAGAATCTCACATAATTTTCCTTTGCACCTATAGCAGTCTGTTGGTGACTTCCCCACTATACTTCCAGAGGGTGAATTTCACCAAGGTTCCCTTCCTCCCACCATTCCCTCTCTCCAGATTCCACTTCTTGCCTGGAGGTCTGAAGGCATAATTAATAGTTGAACAATTAATGAGTTAGTCACTATCCAAGGGTTTGACATCTCAAGTGGTCAGGGCATTCCAGAAAGGTGACTGTCTTTCAGTGTTTCTCTTCCTCTACACAGGAAATAAGTTACCTCAGGCTCTCCCTCAAAGTTACTCATACACAACATTTTCTTTAAAAATCCTGAAAGAAAACTGAAGCTTACTCCACAATATTTCTTACTTTCATCTATTCACTCAGACAGTATAGATGGGTAACTCCAGTTGCTAGTCTGAAAAATCTAGGACATTAGGGCTAGTATTGGTCAAATGCCATGATGGCTATTTCTAGAAGCAAAAGGTATAGTCCAGGGAGAACGAAAAGAGCTCCCCAGTTCCCAGAGGGGAGCTGCCCAGCTCTAAGTGGCATGTGCATTTGACTAACCCAATCTGCTCACCCCCAGCACTGTTGCCTTCTTTAGAGTTCATACACTCAAGACTCCCTGTCAGAAGCCACTGGATTGTAAATAAAGTTCATTTGCCCCTGCCTGGGGTGTTGGCAAACAGCTGCCCGCACAGCGATGACAGTCCTTGTCTGCTTCTGGTGGAAACACAGCTGGTTTTCCTTTTCTTCCTTCCGCTTCTCTGTATATCTAATTTTTCTACCAAAAAAAGTCACATATTATTTTGTAATAAGAAATAAAATCACATTTCTTGCCGTTCAGAAGGAAGTGTCTCCCACTGCGTGCATATGCGTCACACACAGTGTCATTCTATTGTTTATATTGAAAATATGATGTTTCTTTGTTTGTTTATTTTTGAAAGGGGAAATCTATGAGAAAGACCATAGCCTGGGTTTTGGCAATGCAGAGTCAGAGCCGAAGGGAGGTAGGCTAAGGGTATAAACATACAGTTAGGCAAAGGGATAAGCTCTATTGTTTGACATCAGAGGAAAGTGACCATGGTTAGTGATAATGTATTACAGATTTCAAGGTAGCTAGAAGAGAGGACTTAAATTGATCCCAACACATAGAAATGATATTCAGTGATGGATACCCCCAAATACCCTGGCTTTATCTCTGTACATTGTACACATGTAACAAAATATCACAGGTACCCCAAAAATTTGTAAAATAATATGTATAAATAAAAAACAAAATCTTAACTCTTCCTGTTATGCTGAGATGACCTTGCAAAACTCTGAGCAGAAACGTCCTCACCTGTGAAGGGGATGTGATACCTTCTTCACAGAAGGGTGAGGAACATTTAAGGTGCTCATTTGTGCTTGGAATATTATGCATGGCTCAATAAACATTTGCTGTTTTTCTGCTTTCTTTCTCATCCTGACCCTGAGATTTCTAAGCATCTTTATTAGCAACCAGTACTCATTTCGTAGAAATTTTAGAAGGAGGCTCATCATTTATCCAGTCTGACTTCTCTGGAATCCTTCCCACAGCTTCTCTTTCCAAGGGCCTCTGAGCCTTGGCAGAGCCCTGCCCCCAGCTTCCTGGTGAGCAGATGGCTTGTTCCGCAGTACGACAGGCCTCACTATGGTAATAATGTCACTTGCTTTTTATTTTGCCAAAATTCGACTCCCTAAAATATTTGACATATTTTAACCTCTAGATTCTCAATGAAGAACTAGTAAGACTTCCTGTTCCACCTCTTAATCCTTCAGCTGTTATGTAATACCAGTACCATGCAGGGCCATCGCATAACGTAGGGCTTGGTGCAGGCGTGACAGAGACCTTCTTATGTGACACAGAGCAAATGAATAATGAATCATGACGCTGGCAGTTGGCAAACTTTCCAGTAGGGGTGTGTTTTACTGCCTGCCACACTCTGTAATTGCTCTTCCAACTGTGTCTTCTCCCCGTCAACTCACTAGGACATTCTCTCTCCCTTTCTACCCAATGCCCCTTAGCCTTAGTGAATGATGGTTCCTTTATTCCTATATGGAAGACACAGCTGAAAAAAGGTGATTAGAAAAACTGTTTTTGCTAATTCCATCACATCGTGTAGGGAAAAGATAGGACTTAATTACTTAATTGAGTAACAAGTAGAGAAATACAGCAATCAGACAATAAAATGAACAGTTACTTTTTTCCTTAAAAAAAATTCTTGTTCACTGGGGAAAAGGAAAAAAAAAAAAAAAAGAACAGAAGAAAAAAAAATTCTTGTAAGTCTGAGCTTAATGTTACACAACTAGACCATCAAATTATTTTCATGTTGAGGAAAACAGAAGCTCTCTTGTATAACCCTGCATTCCAGGCTTTCAGTGGAAAAGACAAGACATGCACTGTACACCATTAAGTACTTGGAGACATGATTTTAACCAGGATGTAACTCAATTATATTAGTGATTTATAAAGAGTCTGGGGAAAATATTTCTTTATTTGGGCATGGGCACTGTCAGATTAAGGGTGCAGTGGCTCTAAATGCTATTTGTTCCAGCCCTGTCTTCGATTGCAACAATGTGAGTGTCGTGTCTGTGCTGGTGGATTATTAACAAAGGTTATTGGTCTCCATGGCAAAATGATTGAATGATTGCTCTGAACGTAATCTCATTAATGGGGGTGCAAAAAAAAAAAAAAAAAAAAGCACTTCCCAGGTCAGGGAGAATGTATAAATGTCCATTGCCATCAAGGTTCTGCTATTTTTGAAAAGCTGACGCGACTCCAAGGACACAGTTCACAGAAATTTGGTTCTCAGCCCCAAAATACTGATTGAATTGGGGACAATTCCAAGGACTCTCTGGCCAAAACCCGTGAAGAGGCCCCAAGAAGAAAGCAGTGAGGAGCTTTTGATTGCTGACCTGTATCATACCACCCCAGCATGTGCACTGGGGGCTGTGCCAGATGCCTGGGGGGCACCCTCATTCCCCTTGCTTTATTTGGCTTCCTGGCTAACATCCTGTTATTTTTTCCTGGAGGAAAAGTGATAGATGACAACGACCACCTTTCCCAAGAGATCTGGTTTTTTGGAGGAATATTAGGAAACGGTGTCTTGGTGAGTAGGAAAGCCTTAAAATCCCCCCTAAGGGAGATTTCCCCTTCTCCCAGGCCCTTTTTAAATCAGGTACCTATTGGGGAGATATTTAGTTGGTAACAGAAGCCCAAACATTGCATGATGAGAGGTCAATGCCTTAATTTATTTCTCCTTTCTGTTAGGAGCTGACAAGGACACGTCAACTAAATTTACTAAGTAATTAATCTCCAAGCTTGGGCTGGCAGTTCTCATGTGTCATTTGAGTCCATGAACTGAAGTGAAGGCCACATAATTTCTTGATTCCAACAAGATAGTGCACAAAACAACAAGGCTGCAATGCTTTCTAGCAAATTGATTGACTTAAAACCACCAAGAGAAGCAGTTGTCAATGCAGTCCTCTTCCACTTAGGACCTAATGATTTCTTTACCAATAGAATCGGGAACCTCCAGTTGAGAGAGAGAAAGGGAGAGAGACTCATTTTTCATGACAATTGAGGACAGTTCAATGTCATGACAGCTGAAGTTTCTTACTCTTTTTCCTAACACATGATCTGAATGGAAACTCAGATCTTGAAATCTTGCCTCATTGAAGCTGGTTAGTCAGGCCAAATGGAACCTAAGCACTCCGTAACACTCCATCATCCCTTCAGCCATGCTCTGTTACTTTGCCATTCCCTTTGGGCCTCCAGGTCCCTCATTATGGATGGGGCTTCTTATAAAGTCAGGCAGGCTTAGGCCCTCCCTTCAGCTCCTGGACTCTCTCTGAGGTGCTTCTCTTGCTGGTAGATGATCTTCCCGGCACTGGTGTTCTTGGGCCTGAAGAACAATGACTGCTGTGGGTGCTGCGGCAACCAGGGCTGCGGGAAGCGGTTTGCGGTGAGTTACCATGGGGGGCAGCTACTAGAATTACTCCAGCATGCTCTTTCTGTGCTGGGCAGCATGGGGGTGGAGACAAGTTATCAGCTCCAGTCAGGACTCTGAGAGCAGCTGGTGAAGAGATAAAACTGTGATTCTTCCTGCCAATGTGAGAAATAATAAGAATTTTCCAAAATGTCATAGCCCTCATACTTATAGGATATGAATACTGTATTAGGTTTTACAAAGTGAGGGGATGTCAGAGCTGGAGATTCAGACGGGTGCCATATACAGATGCAAGCCTGGAAGGCGGAGATGGGGCTATAGCATTTCTCTGCCACTGAGAGGCCATAAGAACTTGGACAAGCCATTTCTCTTCTCTGGCCCTGAATTGCCTCATCTGTAAAGGGAACTTGGGATAGGATAAAAGATGGTATCCTCCCCTCCCAGTAGCCTTCTAGGTTCCTCACCTACACCACTTCCCTGTTCTCTATCTCTGAGGCTCAGCACCTCCCGGCTTCCACTGGGCTCACCTCAGGACTTCTGTTTCCTCTCTTGTTTCATGCGGTCATCCATCTTTTAGTAGGCGAAGTTACTAGAGACGTTAGGAATCAAAGTTCCAGGGTGCAGTGGAAAGAATACTGGTCCATGAGGACAAGTCCCATTTTACAACTGAGCAAGTCATTGTACTGCTTTGCCTACCTTTGCTCATGTGTAAAGCAGGAAGCTGGACTAGACTGGAATTTCTCAAATATGGGACAAGCTCTGGTAGTACACAGATGTGCTATATCTTTCAACAACATAGAATGTTATTCCCATTCAATTTTCCCTCAATCCTTTTGATTCTATCAAGAAAAAGATCATATTTTGATAGGCATAAATCTTTATTTTTATTTTATTTTATTTTATTTCATTGAGGCAGGGTCTCACTCTGTTTGCCCAGGGTAAATCTTGGCTCACAACAGACTTGACTTTCCAGGCTCAAGTGATTCTCCCACCTCAACCTCCCAAGTAGCTGGGAGTACAAGTGCACCACCCTACCTAGCTAATTTTTTGTATTTTTAGTAGAGACAGAGTTTTGGCATGTTTCCTAAGCTGGTCTCAAACTCCTGGACTCAAGCAATCCACCTGCCTGAGCCTCCCAAAGTGCTGGGATTACAGATGTGAGCCACCATGCCCAGTCGTCTTTACTATTTTTTTTACCATTCATAATCTCCCTTTCTAACAAAGAGAGGACAAGTTTTAGGCTCCAGGAATGAATGCAACATTATTTAACTAAAATGCAATAATATTGTTTCTATCTGCTAATTATTCTAATTTTTTATCCACGTAGTGATATAAATGACTAAAATGAGAGTTGATGAAAAATATTAAGAGTTAGATATATTGATGAGGCAGAAATGCAGCATTGTAGAACTGGAATTATTGGACTGAAGGATGAGGAAGGCCAGTTTCTCCTGCAATCTCCAATGGTTTACTTGTCCACTTAAAAGATTCATGAACAGCAATAGTTAACCACATTTACTTTAACTTCTTCAAGGGAAAGTTGCACCTATCTGTTCTTAAACAGGATCCTTTTAACATTTCTTTCTTACCATTATTTGTTCATTTATTCGATCAAAAAATATTGAGCACATGTGAAGGACTGAGGCTGGTGCAATGTGCATACATTACAGATTCCATGTGAGTTCAAAGGTCAGTCAAAGATAATATAACAACATGAGTCCCAAATAAGTATTGGTAATTGTTATGTTAACATTTAAAATCATCATTTACAAAGAGATGTTTTAAAAAAACCCACAATTTAATATAATCATAAAATATACGTTTTATATAACAAAGGATATTTTATGTAATTATAAAGGAAAAGAAGATATGTATAAGTTATTTTTCCCTTACATTATAATCCTATTATACCTTGTGAACTTTTGGGGGATAAAAGTTGGAGATGAGGATTTTTTTTTTTAATTAGCAATTAAGAAATTGGATGAAAAGAAAGAAGAGTCATTTCTTTTGGAAATCTGACATTTCATACCTCGTGCTGAGTTAAAGGCTAAAGACTGGCTAGTATAAAATAAGGGGACTTTTGTTTGCTTGATTTTTGTTTTTAGATTTACATATAACCACAGTGAGAAGTGAAATAGCATTCTAAGTTTTACACAAAACTTGGTTTTTAAAATTAGACATAAATGAAGTCCAAGATGAAGGCAAAAAAATTGTTTTTGTTGATGTTGTTTTTGAGACAGAGTTTCACTCTTATCGCACAGGCTGAAGTGCAATGGCACGATCTCCGCTCACTGCAACCTTTGCCTCCTGGGTTCAAGCAATTCTCCTGCCTCAGCCTCCTAAGTAGCTGGGATCACAGGCATGTGCCACCACGCCAGGCTAATTTTGTATTTTTAGTAGAGATGGGGTTTCCCCATGTTGGTCAGACTGGTCTCCAACTCCTGACCTCAGGTGATCCACCCGCCTCAGCCTCCCAAAGTGCTGGGATTACAGGCATGAGCCACCATGCCCAGCTGAAAAAATAGTTTTTATAAGCACGTTTCATTAAAAAAAAGTTTGGGTCAATAGGATCTGAAATATTTGGTCTTCCCAATACAATTTTTGTCAGTGGGGGCTGTCTAAGCCTCATGTAGAACAGGCCTTTGGCATGAGTTGAGAATAACTTCTCCAAATGACCAACTGACCATCCAAATGATGAAGCAGTATACATCAAAGGACTGCTGTGCCAGACTGTAAACCAAGGCACCTAGCAAGGCTGCCCCGGGCCAAGGCTGACCACATTCTGGAGAGCCAGCAGAAGGATTTCTTGTTTTTGATTTCTTTGTTTTTAATCAGCTGCCAATTTTTAAGAATTCAGAGATAGAACATAAAGAATCTAAATATCTGACTTTTTTCCCCAAGAAATAAAATATTAATCTGGCACCCTTAGGCTTGCATTTTGGCACAAGCAGCCAGGGTGGGCCCTGTGGAGCTCAGCACTGGGCCTGGCTGAGCTGCACAGGGCCCATCCTGGCTGCTCCAATCAGTTAGGGTCCCTGCCCTGCCCTTAAGGCCACTGAGCGCATGCCCCTGCTTCAGACTCTTGTTTCCTTGATGTTATGTTCTGAGGCTTTGGAGCATCAAGCAATAATAATTTCTTTCTTTTCTTTTGTCTTTTTTTTTTGAGATGGTTGGGGATCTCGCTATGTTGCCCAGGTTGGTCCCAAACTTCTGGAACTCCTGAACTCGAGCAATCCTCCCCGCTAAACGTCCTGAGTACCTGGGGCTACAGGTGCTTACCACCTACCTGACTGATCATTTTTCCAAAATGAGGTATTTGCATTTTGTCAGACAAAAAGCAAAAACTACAGCCTAATTTGGAGAGAACTATACTGTTGAAGTGCTGAATTATTTTCCAAAGGCTCATGGCATTCCCCCTCCAGGTTCCAGGTGCTTCAGGGATGCGGGGCTTCTGTGGAGCACTGCACAGGAAGCCTTGCAGGTGGAAAGGCGTGTGAGGCAGACACAGACTGGGCCACCAGCTACTGGGCTGAATCCTCTGCCCTCTCTACAGCCTGCTCTCTGTCATTTATTTTCCTGGCTCCTCTCTCTCCTCTTATCTTCATTATATCTTTCTGGAACATTCCCCAGAAGCTAACTGCACCATTCACTCCTCTTTCCTTGGGTAGCAAAACCAAGAAGTAAGAGATGGGAGAAGCAGGATGTGGTGGCTGCAGAGATAAAGCAAGACAATGAGCTGGAAAGAATCTTGGATCACCTGATTCATGGTTTCTTGGTAAACCCAAGACCCCCAGTGGCTTCTCGGCAGCATGGCAGTGGCTGGTCAGCATCTCTGCCCTCTAATCCTTCTAAAAATTGGATCTCTCAGGGCCTAGTAGTCCAGCAAATTAATTTTGTTAACTTATGTTAAGTACGTGTTTTATTAAGAGCCTTTTGTAAATCTTGGATTTGACTCAAAGGAGTATCTTTAATAATGAGACCAAAGGCAGATTGATGAGGATACGTGTTGGATAGGCAGGCGTTTCACCATCCTTAAAGCATATTAGATAGATCAAGGCCCACCCCACCCATAAGCAGGGCCAGATGATCAATCTCCCTCTTTTGAAGAAAGGTCTTGGTCATGTCCTAATGCAGTCTGTGTGCTGTGGGCCCCACTTCTTCCCGTGCCTGGCTCACTAGTGCCCCCTAGAGAACATTTCTGGGGACTCCCTCTTGCAGAGGTCCTGCAGGCCAAAAGCATCCCTAAATTACCTCCTTATTCCTTGGAATGACAGCCAGTTTGAGGAAGATTTAAGAAAGACAATTCCTTTAGAGAAATGGAATATATTGAAAGAAAAATTAAATGTTTTCTTCAGCAAATAGTTTCTTTTTGTTTGTTTTTGAGATGGAGGCTCACACTGTTGCCCAGGCTGGCGTGTAGTGGCATGATCTCGGCTCACTGCAACCTCCGCCTCCTGGGTTCAAGCGATTCTTCTGCCTCAGCTTCCTGAGTAGCTAGGATTCCAGGCATCCACCATCAAGCCCGCCTAATTTTTTGTACTTTTAGTAGAGACGGGGTTTCACTATCTTGGCCAGGCTGGTCTCGAACTCCTGACCTCATGATCTGCCCACCTCAGCCTCCCAAAGTCCTGGTATTGCAGGCATGAGCCACTGTGCCCAGCATTTTCAGTAAATATTTTCTATGCTTCAAAATCCTCTGCTACAAAACGGATCGTGGCAGTTACTACCTCTCATACAGATGTTGTGAGTTCTAGGGGAAGATTTTGCAAGCATTGGTGTAAGGGAAGAGGAAGGAAGTACCAACTAAGTACCTAGGGTATGGAAGACACATAGATCCTCAAAAACCACTTACTGGATGAATGAAGTAAGTGAACATCTAGGCGGGAAAATGGGCTTTCCATATTTATCAGGCTCAACCCTTACAACAACCCTCTGAGTTTGGCATTGAACTCCTCATTTTACAAATGAGGAAACTGGGGCTTCTGCAAGTTAAGTTTCTGACTGCCACTACCCCCACTCCCTTCCCAAGCCTAGCCCAGGCAAAAATAGAGGATATTAATTTTTAAGTAGAAAAAAAGACTTCAGGTAATCTCTGTTCCTCCTTACTAAGGAGGAATGTCCATGCCCTCGGGAGACACTTTGGCCAACATAAGCACCTACACGACCCAGCACACAGCAGCTGGGATCTGATGGTACCTGTCTGTCTCCAGAGCCCAACAGAAAGGGAGGTTTTCAAGCTGACAACTGGTGAATTAGAGGACATATGATTGCAGGCCTTCTTATCTACTCTTTCAAGGGAAACATTTACAGCATATGCTGTACACATTTCTTTAACAATGTGAGCAGAATTTGTGCCCTGAGCAGCTATGAGAGAATTAGCCTGTTGACTTTTTTCTCTTCAGGGTTATGCTCTCTATATTTGTGTAAAGTAAGTGTGTGTGTGAGGATATGATAACAAAACTACTATAATATAATAATGACATTGATCAAGTGCTTGTTAATGTCATGGGAAATTATCCAAACCTTGGGAACAGGAAAAATAATTCTGAGTGTCCTGTCAGTGAGGCATTGGACATTGCTAGTAGCCTCTCCCACCTGGGAATGATCTAATTTTTGAGAGCTATGCACTTTTACTGATTAGGCTATCTTACATATTATGTGTAAAACAGGTACTTATTATTGGGCCTTATTTTACAGAAGAGGAACTGGAATAAAAAAAAGATTAACTTCCCAAGATCATGAGGGAGGAACCAGAACTCAGATCCAGATCCATTTGCCTCTAATCCATACCTTTGACCACAACACAGTAGTGTCCTTCTTCACTATTCACTTAAACTAGGTGGAGCATGCCCATAGCACAAAAACCGCAAAGGAATCCTCCCTTATCTGATTTCAAAGTCTGTCAATTTCCCTCCTCAGAGGTCCTCGCTGTTCTCAATTACTGTCTCCTTCCAGAGATATCCCAGGACTTTTGCCTATTTACTGTAAATAATACCAATTTTGAAGTGTCTGCTCTCTAATGTACTCAAGTTGCTCAACTTGATATAAAGAACCTTTCTTTCTTTTTCTTTCTTTCTTCTTTCTTTCTTTCTTTCTTTTTTTTTTTTTTTTTTTTTAAGACGAGACAGGATCTGGCTCTGTTGCCCAGGCTGGAGTGCAGTGGTTCAACCTCAGCTCACTGCAACCTCTGCCTCCTGGGCTCAAGCGATCCTCCCACCTTAGCTTCCTAAGTAGCTAAAACTACAAGCACACACCACCACCCCTCAATAATTTTTGTATTTCTTGTAGAGATGGGATTTTACCATGTTGGCCAGGCTGGTCTGGAACTCTGGGCTCAAGTAATCTGTCAGCTTTGGCCTCCCAAAGTGCTAAAATTACAGGCATGAGCCACCAAGCCTGGCCTTTCTTTCTTTTAACATTTTGTGTCATGAACCCCATGATAAATAAGTTATTCTATGCTGGCTTTTAGACTGATCATATCTCTAAGAATTTGAAATAACTTAAAGCTACATGACACAGCATATATCTTGCTTCCTGTGAGTTATCCATAAAATATGCCGAAACGTCCCCCTCCTTCACAGAATCTGTTTTTCTCTGTGACAGCCTAGTCTTTCATGAAGACAACTCAATCTGCCACACGTCAACAAATGTTTCCAGACCACTCAGAACCTATTTCTGAAAGGGTGGTAGGTAGCATTAGAAGAAACTGCCCTAAGTGTAAGATTTCACTTGCTCTAATCCTAGAGTTATACTAGCTATACCTAACTGAACAGAAATTTGGCTGGAGCATGGAGTTGGCTAAGAAACAGAAAACCAGCCATATAAGCTCTCAGTAAGAATTGTAGGCCAGGTGTGATGGCTCAGTAATCCCAGTATTCTAATCCCAGTAATTTGGGAGGCCAAGGAAGGAGAACGGCTTGAGACCAGGAGGTTGAGACCAGCCTGGGCAACAGAGTGAGATCCCATCTCTATTTAAAATAAACTGAAGAAAACAAAATTGAAGCAGCATTTTCCAACGCGTTTTCTTACAAGGACTCAAAGAAAAAAAAAGTATAGGATTCAATAAGAATGGGAAACTGCAAGTACCATGTATACCCAACTGCAGGTATAAAACAAATCTGAACATAAAACCATGTCTTATTTTCCCATGAAGAAACTTCAGAAAAGCTATTTAACCAACAATAATATATAAACTTTCAGTGACATAAACATATTTTAAATCATGTTATATAAAATATGAAATAATTTTAATATATTGATTGTGAACTGACATTTCTCCCATTTATTATTTTTTTGAGACAGAGTCTCATTCTGTCACCTAGGCTAGAGTGCAGTGGTGTGATTTCGGCTCACTGCAACCTCACTGCTGAAGCAATTCTCCCACCTCAGCTTCCTGAGTAGCTGGGACTACAGGTACAGACTACCATGCCCCGCTAATTTTTGTAGAGATGAGGTTTTGCCATGTTGCCCAGGCTGGGCTTGAACTCCTGGGCACGTGTGATCTGCCCACCTCAGCCTCCCACAGTGCTGGAATTACAGGCTTGAGCCACTGCG
This sequence comes from Sapajus apella, assembly GCF_009761245.1. Taxonomy (NCBI): domain Eukaryota; kingdom Metazoa; phylum Chordata; class Mammalia; order Primates; family Cebidae; genus Sapajus; species Sapajus apella. The sequence goes on along the minus strand of NW_022436944.1, from coordinate 18,626,952 downwards.
CCTGGCCCATTTATTTTAAAGTAAATAAATATTCATGTTTCTTTTGCATCAATGTATTTTCTACTACTAAAGACACA
>NW_022436944.1:18617505-18626475 GCF_009761245.1 Sapajus apella | reverse complement strand
GAAGACAACTCAATCTGCCACACGTCAACAAATGTTTCCAGACCACTCAGAACCTATTTCTGAAAGGGTGGTAGGTAGCATTAGAAGAAACTGCCCTAAGTGTAAGATTTCACTTGCTCTAATCCTAGAGTTATACTAGCTATACATAACTGAACAGAAATTTGGCTGGAGCATGGAGTTGGCTAAGAAACAGAAAACCAGCCATATAAGCTCTCAGTAAGAATTGTAGGCCAGGTGTGATGGCTCAGTAATCCCAGTATTCTAATCCCAGTAATTTGGGAGGCCAAGGAAGGAGAACGGCTTGAGACCAGGAGGTTGAGACCAGCCTGGGCAACAGAGTGAGATCCCATCTCTATTTAAAATAAACTGAAGAAAACAAAATTGAAGCAGCATTTTCCAAAGCGTTTTCTTACAAGGACTCAAAGAAAAAAAAAGTATAGGATTCAATAAGAATGGGAAACTGCAAGTACCATGTATACCCAACTGCAGGTATAAAACAAATCTGAACATAAAACCATGTCTTATTTTCCCATGAAGAAACTTCAGAAAAGCTATTTAACCAACAATAATATATAAACTTTCAGTGACATAAACATATTTTAAATCATGTTATATAAAATATGAAATAATTTTAATATATTGATTGTGAACTGACATTTCTCCCATTTATTATTTTTTTGAGACAGAGTCTCATTCTGTCACCTAGGCTAGAGTGCAGTGGTGTGATTTCGGCTCACTGCAACCTCTGCCTCCCATGCTGAAGCAATTCTCCCACCTCAGCTTCCTGAGTAGCTGGGACTACAGGTACAGACTACCATGCCCCACTAATTTTTGTAGAGATGAGGTTTTGCCATGTTGCCCAGGCTGGGCTTGAACTCCTGGGCACGTGTGATCTGCCCACCTCAGCCTCCCACAGTGCTGGAATTACAGGCTTGAGCCACTGCGCCTGGCCCATTTATTTTAAAGTAAATAAATATTCATGTTTCTTTTGCATCAATGTATTTTCTACTACTAAAGACACACTTTGAACCATCAAAAAGCTCCCACAGCACATCTTCTTTTCCATTTAAGTTTAAATACAACATTTTTGTGTCTATGCATGATGTTGTCAGGAAATTTCACTCTTAGTCATAAATATCAATTCTCGAAAGACAAAGACAATGTTAAAACATTCCTTCTACAGGTATATATTAATGATCTCCACAATTATAAACATGAAGTGTGCTTATTTTAGAATGCCTTCTTTTTTTTTTTTTTTTTTGAGGCGGAGTCTTGCTGTCACCCAGGCTAGAGTGCAGTGGCACGATCTTGGCTCACTGCAACCTCTGCCTCCCAGGTTCAAGCGATTCTCCTGCCTCAGCCTCCTGAGTAGCTGAGATTACAGGCACTTGCCACCACGCCCAGCTAATTTTTGTATTTTTAATAGAGATGGGATTTCACCATGTTGGTCAAGCTGGTTTTGAACTCCTGACCTCATGATCTGCCCGCATCGGCCTCCCAAAGTGTTGGGATTACAGGCGTGAGCCACCTTGCCTGGTCTAGAATGCCCTTTAAAAGGCTTGTTAACTATAGTATCCAGAACTAGGAACTGTGGGGTCAACCTTTTTACAATAATAAATATGTGTTAAGAAAAAAATTTTTAACACAATTCTGTCATCCAACAATGATGGAGTTGTTTCTGACTAATGTCTTCTCCACTGGTTGTTCAAAATAAAGTGTTTGAGGAAATACCTTATTGTCTGATAGATAAAATAAGGATTCAACTCTAAGGTAATTCCCTCATTTCTGAGGATAATGTGAGAGGAAATGATTTTCCTTATATTCCAGCATACGAAGTAGATTTCCTTCTCAGAGGTTTCACACATTCATGTCTTATAAGTACTATACTCTTAGAAGTACAGCAGGAACGAAACTTATTTATGTAATCCAGCAATTCTCAAAATTATTCAACCATATATCCTATGGAAAAAAGATTGCCTGTTCTAACATGAGAAATTGACCAAAATGTTCACTTACTTCTGACCTAAGTTAAAGTCATGAATGTTCTTGATGCTGAGGGTGGATTTAGATACCCTAAACATAAACAATAAGGGGAAAAATCTAAACAATTAGTAATATGAAACCTTAGTCACTGAAAACATGCAATAAGTCATTATCCAGTGCCTTTGATAAGCTAAGAAGAAGAAAAACTGTAACACTATGGTAAGTGTGGAACAATGTTCTATCTTCAACTAACTTATTGTTCGTGACTTCAAGGAACTTGTGCTGTATTTGGAGAAGACAGCCACAAAAAGTTATGAATTAGCCGGGCATGGTAGTACATGCCTGTAGTCCTGGTTCTGAGGACTGAGGTGGGAGAATCACTTGAGCCCAGGAAGTCTAGGCTGAAGTGAACCATGATTGCACCACTGTACTCAGCCTGGCTGACAGACCAAGACCCTGTGAAGAAAAAAAAAAAAAAGTAAAAAGCTATGCATTAATGTATTAGAGGCATTGTGCTATGACAGAAGTTTGTGCAATCTGGCCCGCTATGGTGGTTCATGCCTGTAATCCCAGCACTTTGGGAGGCCAAGGCGGGTAGATCACCTGAGGTCAAGAGTTCAAGACCAGCCTGAACAACATGGAGAACCCTTGTCCCTACTAAAAATACAAAAAATAGCCAGGTGTGGTAGTGCATGCTTGTAATCCCAGCTACCCGGGAAGCTGAGGCAAGAGAATCACTTGAACCCAGGAGACAGAGGTTGCAGTGAGTCGATATTATACCATTGCACTCCAGCCTGGGCAACAAGAGCTAAACTCTGTCTCAAAAAATAATAATAATAATAAAAAGTTTGTGAAACGAAGAATGGAAGGGTCAGCTCTACAAGGAGAGTCAGACAAAGCACATGATGTTAGAGCTTGGTATCAAAATGTTGCATCAATCAGATGAGTTGGCAAAAGAGTTAAATTTTCTATTAAAAAGAGTTATTTTAAAAAGTTGCATCCAAAATACATTGGTATATGATATGAAAATGAATACCAGCTAAAGTAGAACTCCATTATTACATAGATTCCAATCACCCAGGCATGATCAGGCCCTCTTTACTTCAAACCCCACCCTACCCCAAATATGTACTATGATAATATTATTAATAACATGAAAGAGAAAGGGAAAACAGCTGACATTTAACTTAGGTTACCATGTCTAATTTTTACAACAGACATTTAAGGTGGTCTCTGTCATGTCCATTTTAAGATGACAAAACTAAGGCTCTGAGGACACATTAATTATGCAAAGTCATTACACACAGAAGACTACCAAAGCTGAGATATAAGCCTGGTCTGGGTCTGCCGACTTTAAACCCTGTGCTTTGTCATCAAAGCAATAGAGGTGATAGTTTTCAGCCTCTTTTTCCAAAATTTTAAATATTTTCATGGTACTTTCTAATTACTGTTTAGGATGGATATTGCAAAAGTTCTTAACATCTCTGGGCCTACATTTTTTTCATCTGTAAGAAGCAGTTAACCTAGATGGACTCCAGGATTGCTTCTGCCTTTTGTAGTCAATAATTCTATTTTGATTTTATAATTGAAAAAAGAAATATGGTGGTCTAATCTGGTTTTCATTAATTAATCTCCATCATAGAAAATATTTCAAAGAAGGCCAGGTGTAGTGGCTCATACCTGTAATCCCAGTATTTTGGGAGGCCAAGGCGGGTGGATCACTTAAGACCAGGAGTTCGAGACCAGCCTGGCCAACATGGTGAAACCCCATCTCTACTAAAAATACAAAAATTAACCATACGTGGTGGCAGGAGCCTGTAATCCCAGCTACTCAGGAGGCTGAGGCAGGAGAATCACTTGAACCCAGGAGGCAGAGGTTGCAGTGAGCTGGGATCGCACCATTGCACTCTGTATTCCCACCTGGGGGACAGAGTGAGACTCCATCTCAAAAAAAAAAAAAAAAAGAAAAAGAAAAATACTTAGAAGAATGGGATTTTTTTGATTGCTTAACCTCAAGAAGAGAAAACTCTAAGTGTGGAAGGGGTGAGAGATGTCAAGGCAATCTTCAGATAGTTTAAAGAGTGCTGCCAAATGGAAGAGAGGTTAGACCTGATCTTTTTGGCCTCGAGGAACATAATGACGGCCAATGAGGAGGGGTTTTAAACTTTTATTCTTTCTCATAAGTAGAACCTGCCTGTCACTTGAGACACCACAGTGACTGGCCTTAGCAGGATAATTTGATCAGAAAAGTTTTAAGATTACTGACACTCCAAAGGTTATTCTATAATAGATTGGCTTTATCTATCAGCCCTGGGGAGGAGAGTGTATCTTTAACAAGATTACAAGGCCATGGCTCAAAGGTATCAAAACAGAAACAACACCTCAGTCATCAATGAAAAGGTTAAAAAGAAACGGAAGGGAAAAGAAACCAAAATTCATTCTAGAAGACCCCACAGGTCTAATCTACTATAAAGACTAGCTCCTACCCCATAACTTCTTGTAGTCACTGTGTTCAACGGCACATGGATTAGGTGTGCTGAGTGTACCCTCTAGACCACCTGGAGAATTTGACTGTCTTTATTCCTCTCTTTCAGATGTTTACCTCCACAATATTTGCTGTGGTTGGATTCTTGGGAGCTGGATACTCATTTATCATCTCAGCCGTTTCAATCAACAAGGGCCCTAAATGCCTCATGGCCAATAGTACTTGGGGCTACCCCTTCCACGATGGGTAAGACCACACCCTGCAATGCCCACCTGTCACCACAAGGGACACAGGCAGATAAATCTCCCAAGGGGAGACTGCACACACAATGTCCTATCTTTATCCTTACACAAATCTCAGGCGTGGTGGCAGAGCTGGAGTTATGGAGTACAGCAAAGTTGCATAGGATCTCACCTCTAATTGCTCCTTTGACAGACCCCAGGAGAAATAACTAAAAGAGGATGGATGCCTCCTTTAGCCTGAGGGAAGGAAGAGATTTGTTGTGTCATCGCTTACACTCAAATATTTATTAGCAGCAACACAAGGCAACTAATAATATTAGAGAGTAATAGTTTCCATTACAAATCTTATGAAAGACAACAAGAATAATTACTCACTAACTGGGCTCAAGGGCTTTCACTAATACCCCAAATTGTCTATAATTAAACAATTGTTTAAGTGCAAATGTACAGAAAATGACATTGAAATCGTAGATTTCTCGCGTTAATGTTAATAGACTCATTAAAATAACATTTCATGGTACTTTGTATGTTGTAAAGAACTTTATCCCACAAATGTATAATTTAATCTTCATAGTAACCTCAAGAGGTAATTGCCCTCTTGTGCCAAGTCTGGCTTAATAAGTTTAACTAGCTTCAAAGTTACACAATTAGTTGAGGACAGTGGCAAGGCTCAAATCCAGGACTTCTGACTTCAGGTCTTAGCCTTTCGTAGTAAACATCCTTCTGCACTGCACTGACCAGGACGGCACCGTTCAGTCCAGTAGCCGGCAGCCATATACAGCTACTTACACTCAAATTCATTGAAATAAAATTAAATTAAATTAAAAATTCAATTCCTGGCGGGGCTCAGTGGCTCACACCTGTAATCCCAGCACTTTGGGAGGCCAAAGCGGGCAGATCACCTGAGGTCGGGAGTTCATGACCAGCCTGATCAACATGGAGAAACCCTGTCTCTACTAAAAATACAAAGTTTGGCTGGCATGGTGGGGCATGCCTGTAATCTCAGCTACTTGGGAGGCTGAGGCAGGAGAATCACTTGAACCTGGGAGGTGGAGGTTGAGGTGAGCCGAGGTCAAGCCATTGCACTCCAGCCTGGGCAACAAAGCAAGACTCAAAAAAAAAAAAAAAAAAAAAATTCAATTCCTTAATCACACTAGCCATATTTCAAGTACTCAGTAGTCATATATTGAATAGCACAGGTATAAGACATTTCGGTCATGGTAAATAGATCTTTTAGGTGAAGCTGTACTAGACTTCTAACTTCCAAGCGGGCTTGCAGCATCTTTTTGTCCACCATCTCAGCCTGTCTGCCTAGCAGTGACTGACACATCCCACAGAGTCAAGAAATATAATTATCGGGTCTTCCTGAACATGAAGGATCTATTCGTGCCTAAAAAATATCTGTAGAACACCAATATATGAACTCAAACCTCTGCGTATTTATTTACTGTGAGATTCTAAAGCACCTTGAGAACAGGCTTCAGGCTGGGGAGGTGAAGGGGCCTAGTTCTCTGTGATACATGGTCCTGGTTTGTTCACAGATGTCCCACATGAAATATTCCCACCTCAGTCGTAGTTAAAGAATACAGGGTCTCTAACATCCTCATAGCTTGTGCAGTAGCTTCCAAATATATTTAGTTTACTATGTGAAAAGCACTCTTGTCATGCAGAGAGGGCTGTTGGGGATACGCTAAGCTGCCATGAAGTTGGCTTGCTTGAGCTCAGATCCCAACAGGCTGAGCCCTGCCCACCCCTCCCCACGTGCCCAGCTCACTCTCTCCACCTAGGGGTGTGTGAAGCTACAGATTATGTCTTGCTTCAAGGAGCCCTCTATTAATTCCAGCAACATCAGGGCCGCAGTAAACATATTTTTCTATTTTTTCTGTTATGTGAATAATACTACCCTAGAAAAATTAAAGTCGGTTGGAATAAATGTATATCCAAAACAAAGGAGGGATAAAGGAAACACAACAGATGCCAAATAACACTCCAAAGCCATTCAATGGCCTCACAGATTCTGACTGCAGGACCTAACACCCTCCCCTCACACACGCACGCCCTGCTTGGGATGCGATGGGACCAATGCCCAAGGTCAGGAGTGACAGCTGGCCTGTGGGCCACCACACCAAATGCCCAACTGAGGGAAGGACAGGCAACCACTTTTTGAAGCTCCAGGTATTAGTCCTTTTGGGGAAGCAAGTTTTCATTTTAACTGCAGTCATTTATTGTGCATTGCTCTGTAATAGATGCTTTCAAATATGTTATTTTATATACCCCTCACAACACCAACTGACCGGTATCATGAACAGGTACCAGATTATAAAGATTCAGTAATAAAAACAGAATAGGGTAAACCTTGCAGGCAAGTGAAAACATTTCAGAATTCTCTATCTTCTGTTCATGGTACAGCTTTGATAATTACCTGAAGGGAGAATGATTTGAACACCTAGACATCTGCACAGCTGCTTCAAACTATAATGTGATCAAAATTACTGTAAAGGGATGTATTACAAAACCATATATATCACAGTTTCCAGATGATTTTTGGGCTATTTAAGAATGATTTTGACTACTTATGTTTTGTTTCCCTCATGCCCTAACTTTAGAATTTAATCCCATGTAAGATGTAACTTGACTCTTTATGCAAGGTATAAAATATGCCATGATGCCTACAGGAAGGGCATTCAAGGGATGGTCCAGGTCTCACTGCATCCTCTTTGCCACCTGGCAAATCTTCAGCAGTATTCTGCTGTCTCCTCAAATCCTGTTTCCTCTCTTCTGAGATGAGAACTCACATTCCTTTTTGATGTTATCTACCATTGTCAGCTCCAAACCTTCCCTCTGACTGTGGAAGCTCACTGTGAATTTCTTATAGCAACAGTTGAACTTTCTATTGCTTGGTGTTTTCAGTTAACAAAGCGCTGTTACCTACATTGTTTCATTTGATCCTCATAAAATGTTTATGAGGTTATTAACTCCCCTTCAGAGGCAGGACAGCCAAGGCCCAGAGAGGACAAGTGACTTGCCGAGAGGAATGGTTTCTTAAATGCTGAAGCTCAAATCCAAGTTTTCTCACTCCAAGTCACAGTGGTTTTTCTAGAACACAATTTATATTGACTCATACTGTCTGCTTTTTGCCTAGATTCCCTGCTGGCAAAACTTATGGGATTCTGCCTTCTACTCCTTTTACTATATTGTACTATACTGGTATCTGATGGTTAAAAAGGGTCTGTGGACTCTTCTTATCCACATAAGCATATAGTAATTGTTGTTATAGCTGTAAACCTATAACACTCATACACAGCTGCTGAGAGGGTAGAAAGGATCATTCACTTGTATGATCCAAAACAAGAAAACTGAAGACAGTTGTCATTTGTCCCTTATTACCAAAGGGCAGCCGTGATGGCAACTGCTGCTGCTTCTTGTTCTCCTTCTTCCTCTTCCCTCCCTTCCTTTGCTTCTTTTCCTTGTCTTTTTTTCTTTTCTCCTCTTCTTCCTTTTCCTTCTTCTTTTTCTTCCCAATGATTAAGTACTAAGTGTTTTTATATGCATTATCTCACCTAATCTTCCTCATAAATTTTAGAAGAATTTTTATCCCTGAAGTAGAAAAATGAAACTCATAAAGGTTAATTTTCCCAGGGCAACATGGCTAGTAATTAATAGAATAAATTTTTTTTTAATTGGCAGGGAGTGGTGGCTCATGCCTGTAATCTCTGCACTTTGGGTTGCTGCGGTGGAAGGATTGCTTGGGTCCAGGAGTTTGAGACCAGCTTGGGCAACATAGGGAGAACTACCCACCCCACTGCCCCCTACCAAAAAAAAAAAAAAAAATTGAAATTAGCTGGGTGTGGTTGTGCACACCTGTAGTCCCAGGTACTCCAGGTGCCTGAGGTGGGAGGACCGTTTGAGCCCAGGAGGTCAAGGCTGCAGCCATGATCATGCCACTGCACTCTAGCCTGGGCAACAGAGCCAGACCCTACCTCAAAAAATGTATATACGGCCGGGTGCGGTGGCTCAAGCCTGTAATCCCAGCACTTTGGGAGGCCGAGGCAGGTGGATCACGAGGTCAAGAGATCGAGACCATCCTGGTCAACATGGTGAAACCCCGTCTCTACTAAAAATACAAAAAATTACCTGGGCATGGTGGTGCGTGCCTGTAATCCTGGCTACTCAGGAGGCTGAGGCAGGAGAATTGCCTGAACCCAGGAGGCGGAGGTTGCGGTGAGCCGAGATCGTGCCATTGCACTCCAGCCTGGGTAA
>NW_022436944.1:18587068-18617405 GCF_009761245.1 Sapajus apella | reverse complement strand
AAAAAAAAAAAAAAAAATATATATATATATATATATGGGTGTGTGTTTATATATATACACACACACCCATTTATATATCTATATATACACATATATATGTATGTACATATATATACACATACACATACACAGACACGTATGTGTCTGTATATATATATTTATAGTCAGTATCTTATTTTGTGCTGAAGCCTATCTCAAACATGGAACAGAAATGAATAGACGTGGCTCCTGCGCTAGTCAGCATGTGAGTTAGGGTGAACACATGAAACAGATCCTCATCATGTAGAAAGTGTGAGATGGAGAAGGAGTGCAGGGGAAATGCTTCGAGAAGGTGACATGGGCTGATTTTGGAGGATGAGCAGAAGTTTGCCTTCCAGTGGTGGGGGCGAACATTTCAGGCATGAAAAGGCTGGCATGCTCAGTAAACATCAGAGCACTGTGTGGCAGAAGCTTAACGTGAATAAGGAGAGATTTGCAGAAGGGGCCACCACACGATGTGGTGAGACTGAGAGGCAGGTGGATCTTCAAGACAGCAGGGCACAGCAGAGGATTTCAAGTAGGGCATAGCATGGCCACTTTGGACTTTTAGAGGCATGATGGTACCAGTAATGTGGAAAGTGAATAGGAGGACTCAGGAACTAAAGGGAGATCAAAGCTGGCATCATAAACCAGATGAGATGGTGAACATCACCCAGGCAGCAGAATTGGGGCTCAAAAAAGACAAATTTCAGAGAATGTTTGAAATGGAGTCATCAAGTTTAGGTGTGAGGAGAAAAGGGGAAGGTTATCAAGGTGGACTCTGAGATTTCTAACAGTGCACAGAATCCAGGGCTCTGCAATGCTGTAGCATTTAGCACTGTTTTCCTCAGAAATGTTTGTTGGTGATAATATTAAGGGAGCAAAAATAGTTAACTTGTTCTGTCCTGAGAACCATATTAAAGAAACACCCTAGAAGGAAAAAGAAACCTGGGCATTTTGAAATACACCCTCTTGGCTTCCTTTGAAATAGAATCTCCTCCCATCCAAGGTCTTCCTCCCTGAGACAATTGGCCACCCCTCCCTTGACCCTGAGCTGCTGAAAGAAAAGCAGCCTGCACAGGGTGTGGGGACAGCCATAGGAGGGAAAAAGAGGAAGAGCCAGGAGTGGTTAGTGGCCGAGGAGGGATGGGACCATGCATGGCTCTCCTGGGCCAGGCTGCAACTCTCCACCTCCCTGGGAAAGAGTCAAGGTCAAGGAGAGCACCCTCACATCTGTGGCTCAGACACCCAGACACTGAACTAAACACAGTTAAATGTTCTGCCTTGACATTCAGCTAAGACCATCTGCATTTGCACTTCAGAAATTGCTTATTAGCAAGGAGCATCATAAGCTGCATGTGAACTTATTCCCGAGAGCTGAAAGCCACTTTAATAGAATGAGATTGGATTTGCACCACGTAATCTCAGCTCTCATGAACCAGAAACAATTCACAAATGTTAGGAGCCAGTTTTGCCCTTGGCTGACTTAGAGTCTAGCCACACCTCTGCCATATACCATTTATCTCTCATGCTTCATCTGTGAAATGAATGGGACTAACAGCAGCATCCACCTCACAGCTTCAGGTGAGAGTAAAATAACAAAAGCTACATAAAGCACTCAGTATAGTTCCTACCACATACTTGTTTGATTCAGCCTTATTATCCATTTTTATGAATATGAAGTATTATTGTAAATGGAATTTATTTTTATGCATTAGAACTTTTTAAAATGTGCTTTTATAATTATTCTGTGACTTAATTTCAATCCTTTCTATCAGGCATAAATAAGGCTCAAAAGAATAATCTATTGTGATATAAGTAAGCTTTAATTCATGTGCTATTATAGATGTATAAATCAAATACCATAAATAAATCATTTCAAATATGCTAAGGAAATAACTACTGCAACAAAGGGCATTTGTGTAATGGGTAAGAACACTGGCTTTGGAGTCGGACAGACCTAAGATCAAACCCAGGCACTTCCATTTACTAGCCTCACCTTCTTAATCTGTAAAATAAGTATATGTTCATTTATTCATTGAGTGTTTACTGAAGGCTACTGTATGCCAAACACTGTTCAAGTAAAGTAGCACCTCCTTGGAGCATTAGGAAAGATGATGGAAAGCAGCTAGACCAGGGCCTGGCACAGAGGACCCAGGATATGAGAGCTGCTGATATTTATGAAGCACTCACTCCCTGTGCTGGAACTGGGGACAGAGACAGTGGGACATGGTCTTTGCCCTTGGGATTTTATAGTCCTGAAGAGAAGACAAACAAATGGAGGGGTGATGGCAGCACAGGATCCAGGTGCTCTGTACAATAGGGACAGAAACACAGAGTGCTGGGGAGCACAGAAGGAAACCAAACTCAGGCTGAGGCAGAAACATCGTGGAGCGTCTCCCGGAGGAGGTGGCATCTGAATTCACCAGACAGAGCGGGCCAGCAAAGCATTTGCATTCGGGCCCCCTGGTTTCTTCCCTCAGCTGCCTTCGCTGCTGGCGAGAAGAGAGTTCTGTGAAATTCCCAGCTTTCTGCTCCCACGTTGATGGGATTACTACAGCTCAGGTGGAAACACCTGCATAATAACTGGATGCTTTAAAACATCAATTAAGTGCATCTGAACTGCTTCTGCTCTCCTTGCCTTGTTACCAGGTCCATGAAAAACTCAGGACCCCTCTCTCCCTAGGTTTGGGGAATTGGACACAATGATCAAACTGAACGTTAATGCAGCCTTTTTTTGCCAGAGCCTCAGAGACTGCCAGAATCGGAGAGTTTAAGGGGAGAGAAGAAGGGCCTGAGTGTGGCTATGTGGTGGTTTGTGAGTGGTGAGGCTCCAGCAGGCGTGGGACTTATGATTTCTCCAGACACCCAAATTCAATCCTTGCTTCCAAGTCCCCCTGTAAACATTTCACAAATCCTACCACCAGGAGGTGCTGTCATCCCACCGCTGTGCAGGCTCTCCAAAGAGGCCCGGAACTCAGGATGGCCAATTCTTTCACCTCAGGATCTTTTCTTCATAAAGTGTGCCTGGAAAATATCATAGCTTTACAACCTTTTATAATCAACAAGTTTTAAAATTGTAAAGATGGAAAGGACTAAATGAAAAAATGCAGGACATAAAGATGGATTTCTGATGTTGAAAAAAAAAGGTCATTTTCACAATGGGTTTGCCGCCAGAACCCAGGTGTTAGGCAAACCACCCCTAAATCAAAGCCAAACCGAGAAAGGAAAAGACTCACATCAATATTGTCATTATTGGACGTGTAGATTCAGGTAAGTCCACTACTACTGGCCGACAGATCTACAAACGTGGTATAATCTACAAAAGAACCATCGATGAATTTGAGAAGGAGGCTGCTAATAAGAGAAAGAGCTCCTTCAGGTATGCTTGGGTGTCAAATAAATGGTGAGATGAATGTGAGTGTGACACATCACCCTGTGGAAGTTTGAGACCAGCAAGTACTGCATGAGTCGTTGATGCTCAGGACAGAGACTTTATCAGAAACACGGTCACAAGCACATCTCAGACTGACTGTGCTGTCCTGATTGTTGCTGCTGGTGTTGGTGAATCTGAAGCTGCTATCTCCATGGGCAGACCTGTGAACATGCCCTTTTTTTTGCTTACACACTAGGGATGAAACAACCAATTGTTGGTGTTAACAAAATGAATTCTACCCAGCCACTCTACAGCCAGAAGAGACATGAGAAAAATCATTAAGAAAGTCAACTCTTACATGAAGAAAATTGGCTACAACCCCAGCACAGCAGCATCTGTGCCAGCTTCCAGTTGAACAGCGACAGCATGCTACAGCCAAGTAGTAGCATGCCTTGGTTCAAGGGATGTAAAGTCACCCATGAAGATCGCAATGCCAATGGATCTATGCTGCTTGAAGGCCTGGACTGTGTCCTACCACCAACTCATCCAACTCACAAGCCCTTGCACCTGCCCCTCCAGATGTCTACAAATTTGCTGGTATTGGTCCCTATGTGCTAAGTGGAAACTAGTGTTCTCAAACCCAGCATGGTGGTCACCTTTGCTCCAGTCAACATTACAACTAAAGTCTGTTGAAATGCACCATGACGCAAGCTCTTCCTGGGGAAAATGTGGACTTCAGTGTTAAGAACACATCTGTCAAATATTTTTGTCATGGCAACATTGCTGGTAACAGCAAAAATGACCCACCATTGGGAGCAGCTGGCTTCACTTCTCAAGTGATCATCTTGCACCACCCAGCCCAAATCAGAGCTAGCTATGCCTCTCTGCTGCTTGTCACACAGGTCGCATTGCTTCCGAGTTTGCTGAGCTGAAGGAAAAGATTGATTGCCATTCTGGTAAGAAGCTTGCCCTAAATTCTTGAAATCTGGTGATGCTGCCATCATCAACGTGGTTCCTGGCAAGCCCATGTGTGTTGAAAGCTCCTCTGACTATCCTCCTCTGGGTCATGTTGCTGTCTGTGATAGAAGACACACAGTCGCTGTGGGTGTCATCAAAGCAGTGAACAAGAAGGCTGCTGACGAGAAGACTTGGCATCAAGTCTGCCCCGAAAGCTCAGAAGACTAAGTGAATATTTTCCTTCATACTTGCCACCACAGTCTTAGTCAGTGGTAGAAGAACAACCTCAGAACTCTTTGTCTCATTTGGCCATTTAAACTTAATAGTTAAAGACTGGTTAATGTTAACAATGCACCCTAAAACCTTCAGAAGGAAAGGAGAATGTTTTGTGGACCATTTGGGATTTTTTTTTCATGCAGCAGTTTTAACTTATTAGGTTGTTTTTTTGTTTGTTTGTTTGTTGAGATGGGGTCTCACTCTGTCACCCAGGCTGGAGTGCAATGGTGCAATCTCAGCTCACTGCAATCTTTGCCTCTCAGGTTTAAGTGATTCTCCCACTGCAGCCTCCCGAGTAGCTGGGATTACAGGTGTGTGCCTGGCTAAGTTATTAGTTTCTAAAATCAGTGCTTTTTAATGGAAACAACTTGCCCAAAAATATGCCGCAGAATTTTGTGACCCTCCAAAGCAAAGTTTAATATGAAAAAAAAAGTACTGAAAAGAACAGTCTTGGCCAGGCACGGTGGCTCACCACTGTAATCCCATCACTATGGGAGGCTAAGGTGGGTGGATCACCTGAGGTCGGGAGTTTGAGACCAGCCTGGCCAACATAGAGAAACCCTGTCTCTACTAAAAATACAAAATTAATCAGGCATGGTAATCCCAGCTATTCGGGAGGCTAAGACAGGAGAATTGCTTGAACCTGGGAGGTGGAAGTTGTGGTGAGCCAAGATAGCACCATTGTTCCAGCCTGGGCAACAAGAGCAAAACTCTATCTCAAAAAAAAGAAGAGTCTTATACAGCTATACAAAAGGTGTGTTATCATCTCAGTGAATTCTCACAACTGTGATGTGGTTCTTAATCTGTTATATATATTTTTTTAAAAAGCTGAAGCTGGCAGAGCATGGTGGCTCACACCTGTAATCACTGCACTTTGGGAGGCCAAGGTGAGAGGACTGAGCTCAGGAGTTTGAGACTAGCCTGGGCAATACAGTGAGACCTCCATGTCTATTTAACAAAAAAAGAGAGAGAGAAAAAGAAAGAAACTGATACTAGAGGAGGTGAGTAACTTGCATGAGGAATACATAGTTAGTAAGGGGAATGCTTGGGTTCAAACCGGGTTCATCTGAATCCAAAATACCAGCTCTTTCCACTAGACTAAGACTGCTTAAATTAAGTAAAGTAATGACAATACTAGCATTTATTGAGTACTTACTATATGCTAAGCACTGATCTGAGCACTTTACTCATACCAACTCACGTAGCCCTCACAATAACCCTATGATATAATAGATAATGTAACTCCCATTTTGCAGCCTAAGTATGCAAGTCACACAGCTAGCAAGCTGCAAGTACCTGTGCTCTTATGGAAAGACAAATCAATGCTATGAACAATATTTTATTTTGAAATCAAGAGTAAAATGTTCATTTCTTCCTTTTCCATGAAGGTTATCATAAAGATCTAAAAATAATAACATCAACATTAATTCAGTAAGTAGCTGAGAGTTTCTTATTAAGGCTCTGAAAGGGTGAGGAAACGAAGAGACCAATTTAGGGCTCTAAGAATGTGAAGAGTCATAATAATCCATAAGACTTTACCCAATTTACTCATCTTTTTCTTAAAATAGTATACTTCACCTTTATTCTTCAAGGCACAATGCCCTTTATTTTTATTTTTTGAGATGGAGTTTTGCTCTTGTTGCCCAGGCTGGAGTGTAATGGCATGATCTCGGCCCACTGCAACCTCCGCCTCCCAGGTTCAAGCAATTCTTCATCCAGCCTCAGCCTCTTGAGTAGCTGGGATTACAGGTGCCCATCACGACGCCCAGCTAATTTTTGTATTTTAGTAGAGACGTAGTTTTGCCATGTTGGCCAGGCTGGTCTTGAACTCCTGACTTCAGGTGATCTGCCCACCTTGGCCTCCCAAAGTGATGGGATTGTAGGTGTGAGCCACCACGCCCAGCCACAATGCCGTTTATATTGCAATAAACTCTTTCTCTATATAATAAAATATAAATACATTGCAGTTTCTCCTAATTCACAGTTTATGTAAAATATGTATTAAGGCAACAGACTATTTCCTTTTGAAGACAAGCAGGCTCTTCCCTTAAGCCATATGACAGATGTGTAGTTTACATGGCTTCAGATGGCCACTACACTTGACAAGTCTTCTGTCAAAAGTCAAAACGGTTTCTCTAACAACAGTAGCTAGGATAAAGCTGTGAACATTTGTGAAATTCTTTATTTTTTCATTTATTTATTTATTTGAAACGGAATTTTGCTCTTGTTGCCCAGGCTGGAGTGCAATGGTGCGATCTCACCTCACTGTAACCTCCGCCTCCCAGGTTCAAGCAATTCTCCTGCCTGAGCCTCATGAGTAGCTGGGATTACACGCATGCACCACCACGCCCGGCTAATTTTTTGTATTTTTAGTAGAGACGGGGTTTCTCTGTGTTGGTCAGGCTGGTCTCAAACTCCTGACCTCAGGTGATCTGCCTGCCTCAGCCTCCCAAAGTGCTGGGATTACAGGCGTGAGCTACCGCCCCTGGAGGCACATCTGTGAAATTCTACTCCGGGAGAGTCTTCTTTTTTCTGTCCCCATCATAGTTGGTCAATTTGTCCACCTTCTTGGTCAGCTAACAAAAATTGTTCTGCCACTCAGTAGTTTTGTGACCTGGGAGAAAATAACTTAGCCTCTCGTTGCCTTTGCTTTCTGATTTGTGAAAGAGAACCAGAGGTTTCTATGGGGAATAAATGAGTGAATATGTGTGAAGTGATTAGAACAGGGTCTGGCACATAGGGTGTACTTGATAAAAAATTGTAAGTTTTGGAGTATTTAAATTGTTTGTGCAAGCATTTTCTTGTGAAGCTTGTTTTGAATGGAAAGTAGTGCATCAGAAACATTGTTATGGTAACTTTCTTTTTTTTCTTTTTTAGAGATGGGATTTCTCCACGTTGGTCAGGCTGATCTCGAACTCCTGACCTCAGGTGATCCACCCACCTTGGCCTCCCAAAGTGCTGGAATTACAGGCGTGAGCCACCGTGCCCAGCCTATGGTAACTTTCTATTCAAGGGAATTACACACTTTTTACAAGTGTTTCATTTGTCCCCCATACCACCAACAGGGATTATCTGAATGATGAAGCCTTATGGAACAAGTGCCAACAGCCTCTCAATGTGGTTCCCTGGAATCTGACCCTCTTCTCCATCCTGCTGGTCGTAGGAGGAATCCAGATGGTTCTCTGTGCCATCCAGGTGGTTAATGGCCTCCTGGGGACCCTCTGTGGAGACTGCCAGTGTTGCGGCTGCTGTGGGGTAAGTTAAGGCCTTTGCTGTTTCTTCTTAGCATGAGGGAGGCCAGGTCAGGCCACCAGCACTGAGGGAATGAGGAGGTAAGAAAACCAGCCCAGGTTAGGAAGTCCACTCAGCCCAGTCTGTCAGCTCATGGAGACAGAGACATTGCATTACTGGAACCCAGAGCAGGTTAAAACACCCAGGCTGAAGTTGGCCATAATTTTCAGCCTCACATCCAGTTGACCATAGTTCTGGAGACAAAGGATTCTGTCTATATATGAACATTTACAATGATGTTTATATGAAGATGCACCTGAAGTGAGCATTTGTCATATGGGTACAGTGTCAGCAACATCATGGTCTGACCTGGCATGTTCTCACTTCCTCAGATGCACAGAACATACCAATGCAAAACCTAGATTTGATATGATTTCTGATACAGATAAAAAGGTAGTTCTTATATGGGAAGAAGAAAACGAATCACTCAGGCTTTAGTCTCTAAATAGTATTGTAAAATACCGACAACAAAATACTAAAAAACAGACTCGCAGACTGTAAGACAGTCTGATTATTTCAACTAACACCCAAATCAAATTAGGCAATTGTTCACACACATACACAAAGTTATTAAAAGCACAGATTGGGGCCAGGTGCAGTGGCTTACACCTGTAATCCCAGCACTTTGGGAGGCTGAGGTGGGTGGACCACGAGGTCAAGAGATCAAGACCATCCTGGTCAACACAGTGAAACCCTGTCTCTACTAAAAATACAAAAATTAGCTGGGCGTGGTGGCACGCACCTGTAGTCCCAGCTACTCCGGAGGCTGAAGCAGGAGAATCTCTTAAACCCAGGAGGCAGAGGTTGCATTGAACTGAGATCATGCCACTGCATTCCAGCCTGGTGACAGAGCAAGACTCCATCTCAAAAATAAATAAATAAATAAATAAAAATTTAAAAATAAATAAAAGCACAGATTGATGAGGAAAAAAATAAAACTTGAGAGTTCCCTAATAGGGAGATTATGTAAATATATGTAAATAAAGGTCTATTCACGTAACATAATATTATGGTAAAACTTTAAATGACTCAAATTATTTTATTTAAATTTTAAATAAGGACAGGCATGGTGGCATATGCCTGTAGTCCCAGCTACTCAGGAGGCTGAGGCACAAGAATGACTTGAACCTGGAAGGTGGAGGTTGCAATGAGCCGAGATTGCACTACTGCACCCTAGCCTGGGCAACAGAGTGAGACCCTGTCTTAATAAATAAGTAAATAAATTTTAAACAAACATTACATGTATATAACTCAAAAAACTAAATGTGTGCATGTGTACGCACACAGAGAAATATATAAAGGTATTCCGTTGGAAAGCCTTCCTCCGGCCTTTGTCTTCTATCCACCCAGTTCCCTCCAGTCTCCTCACCTAGGTAAGGTTACATAATTTCTTATATAACCTGTCATAGTATCTCTTTTTATTATTTTATTAGTCTTAAAAGAATGTTTCACCCAAAACTGTGGTAATATTGAAAATCCTTAAATAACAAAACCTAAATCCTTTTGTTATTTAGCAGGATACAAAAATTGTACAAAATATACAATTATATAAGTAGAAGAAAATAAAATTGTGTGAATAGAAAAAAAAAAAAAACTAAAGGAAATTCAACCAAAAGTTAATCATTTCTAAGTAAGAAGACTGACTTTTTCCCTTTAATCAGTCTACAGAATAAAATAAATTTAATAATTATCTATTACTTTATAAAAATGGAAAATACAAATAAGTCCCCCAAATCAGCAGTAAAATGCATGTATCACAAATAAATTTCACTGTGTATTGCATTTTGGGTGCATTTTATTCTACAAATTTTCATTTCTATTGTATTGGACTTAAATGTTTTGGTCTTTAAACATTCCTACAACTAGTAATCCACCAAAGTTATTTTATGATAGCAGTTGAGAATACTGAGCATATAAATCTTGTAATTCATCCAGAATGAATTAATGTTTGTTGAATTATAAATTGAAGTTTCATTTCCTATATAGTTTAACTGGATGGTAAATTTCCTTTGCAAGATTTATTGAAAATATTACTTTGGCCGGGCGCAGTGGTCACACCTGTAATCCCAGCACTTTGGGAGGCCAACGCAGGAGAATCACTTGAGCCCAAGAGTTCAAGACCAGCCATGAACTGGTCTTGACCATGACAACATGGCAAAACCCTATCTGTACCAAAAATACAAAAAATTAACCAGATGTGCTGATATGCGCCTGTAGTCCCAACTACTCAGGAGGCTGAGCTAGGAGCATCACCTGAGCCCAGGATGCCGAGGCTGCATGAGCTGAGATCTTGTCATTGCACTGCACCCTGGATAACAGAACAAGACCATTCCAAAAAAAAAAAAAAAAGAAGTTGGAAGAAAGAAAAGAAAAAGAAAATATGATTGCTCTGTGAGTTGTTAATACTCTGCTAAATCTGAGAATTATCTCTCAATTTAAAAACACACTCATAAGTGTCAGTACATTGATTCCTTTTAGTGAGTTTCATTTATTTGGAGATCTTAATGGCTGAGTCACTTGATAGTTGGAAGACAGTAGGTGGACTCCATGGTTGTTAGTGTGTGGGCACCAGAGACTCACAGAGGATGAATATGCACCACCAGAATTGCCTATTTTTTTCCTTCCTTTCTTCCTCCCTCCCTTCATCTCTCCTCTGTCTCTCTTCCCCCTCCTCCTCCAACGTTTTATTTTGAAAACTTCATATCCGTATAAAGTTGAAGTAATGGTGCAATGAACACCTGTACACTTTCACCTGTGTTCCCAAAACTTAATATTTGCTCAACCTCTGTCTTTCTGGACTTCTGGAAAGTAATTTTTGGACATGACGAAATTTCACTACTAAATATTTCAGTGCACAAGAGCTGCAGTTTTAAAGTCAGTCTGCTGAAGATTCCTTTCTCGTGGGCAGCTGGCCTCTCATGGGGCTGGTCAGCATTCCTGCCCCAGTAGGACACTGCAGAAAGACTTGGGCTCTCAGCCGAGTTCCACAGCTTACTAGCTGAGTGACCCCAGCAAGCTGACTAACTTCTAATAGCCTCAGTTATTCCAACTGCCTCTTGCCTAATTTATGGAAAGATTGTAAGATCAACATCTATCCGTTTAGGCAGAAAGAATTTACTGAGAACCTTCTGAGCCTGGCACAGTCCTTAAATGAAGTGATAGTTGGGAATGCGCCTTAAAATACATGCTATGAGACCTGATTTGAATGTCAGCTGTGTGGTCTTGGCCCAGTCAGTTGCCCTCAACTGTTCCTTGTCTATAAAATGTGGCTATTAATACTTAACCTACTCCTACGGTTGCCAATGGAATGCCTAGTACAAGGTAAGAAGCATGAATTTATTTGAACACTTAGAAGGCTCAGTAAATGGCAATGAATGCTATTTACTACCTTATGAAAGTCAGTGAGGTAGCATAGCTTCAAGTTTCCTTGAACACAGTCTCTGGGTTCAGCCTCCCTGGTTCAAATCCCAGCTCTCCTATTTGTTAGCGGTGGCTTTCCACATGGCACTTGGTCTCTCAGCACCTATTACCAAAATTATTTTTTAAAATAAATGATGCATATTATACACAATGTGTTCTCCTCAGGTGATGGGTGCACTGCAATCTCAGAATTCATCAGTACCTCATTCATCCATGGAACCAAAAATCACTTGTACCCCAAAAGCTATTGAAATTTAAAAAAATTAAAAAACAAAATAAAACAAAAATAAATAAATAAAATGTAACCTTTTGGAGGACTAAATAAATAAATAAATGATGCTGGCTGGGTGCAGTGGCTCACGCCTGTAATCCCAGCACTTTGGGAGGCCGAGTTGGGCGGATCACAAGATCAGGGGTTCAAGACCAGCCTGGCCAATAAGGTGAAACCCCATCTCTACTAAAAATGCAAAAATTAGTTGGGCGTGGTAGCAGGCACCTGCAGTCCCAGCTGCTCTGGAGGCTTAGGCAGGAGAATCGCTTGAACCCAGGAGGCAGAGGTTGCAGTGAGCCAAGATCACACCACTGCACTCCAGCCTGGGTGATAGAGCGAGGCTTCATCTCAAAATGAATAAATAAATAAATAAATATAAATAAATAAATGATGCCAAGCAAAATGAAGCTTCCATTTCTATAACCTCAACACAGGTAAGTGACAGATTAAAGCTCTGAAACAAAGCCAGAAAAAGTATAGAAAACATTCAATAGGCAACCAATAAGGGCAGGAGGAAGGCAGGTGATGGGAATGGGAAGAAGGAGGGAAAAAGCAAGCATTTACATAAATAATGACATCATAATTAATTCACCTTTTCTACCTTCTAGGGAGATGGACCTGTTTAAACCTCTGAGATGAGCTGCTCAAACTCTACAGCATGATGACTACAATTTCTTTCCATAAAACTTATTCTTCTCTTCTTGGGATTGTTAATTCCTATCTGCTTCCTAGCTGACAGAGCTTAGAAAAGGCAGTTATTCCTTCTTTCCAACCAGCTTTGCTTGAAGAATTTTGTTATTTTCAAATAAAAAATAGTTTGGTCATTTAACAAATTTGATTTATAAATCCTTCAAATTAGTTTCTTTTTAGAATTTACAAACAGGTTGAAAGCAAACTTTTCATGATTTTTTTTTTTTTTTTTTTTTTTTTTTTTTTTTTTTTTGAGACAGTGTCTTGTTCTGTCTCCAGGCTGGAGTGCAGAGGCACAGTCTCAGCTCACTGCAACCTCTATCTCCCAGGTTCAAGTGATTCCCCTGACTCAGCCTCCTGAGTAGCTGGGACTATAGGCAAGCACCACCACACCGAGCTAATTTTTTTGTATTTTAGTAGAGACGGGGTTTCACCATGGCCAGGATGGTCTCGATCTCCTGACCTTGCGATCCGCCCGCCTTGGCCTCCCAATGTGCTGGGATTACAGGTGTGAACCACTGCACCCGGCCTCATAATTTTTTTTTTATTGCTAATGTAAAATGTATAAAGCCACATGTACTGCCATACTGCTTCTTTGTATATAAAGATGTTTATATCTTTGGAAGTTTTACATAAATCAAAGGAGGAAAGCCCATTTAAAATGAGAAACTAAGACCAATTTTTGTTTTTAAGATGTATAAGGAAAAAAGAATTATTGATGTATCATAAGTATTTATTGGTTGCCTTTTTTGCTGACTTGTTTGAGTTGTTTGTGACTAGTCTTTTGAGGCTGTCATCATTGGCTAGGGTTCCCTTATGAGTATTAAATTAAAATCTGAATTCAGAGGTAATGTAAAAAAGATTGTGTGTGTTTTAGGAGGGAGGGGCAAAAGGTTAAATGAATAACAACTCATCTTTTCTACAAATGCTTCCTTCAATCAAACAAAAAAAAGTTTTAAAAAAATTGATTTGAGTAATAATCTTGTCAGCCTGTTTCCCAGGGTTAAGGTAATAAGTATTATTATTCTGTGTATCATATTAAGACTAACTGGTTTTATGAGTCACACACTAATAGGACATCAGATCCATTCTGTTGATTTGTGTTCAAACCCCAGCTCCACCACAAACCAGTTTAGGGGTTCTGAAACAGTTATTTACAAAGTCTCAGTTTCCCCATCTGTAAAAGGACACTTGACAGACGATCAGTTATACAGAAAATTTTGAAGTCACCAAGGGTGAAGCAAAGGCCCATGAGGCTGTCAACATGACTGTGTGCAGTAAGAAGGGTATCAGGGAATTCCAAGCAAGAAAGTCTCCCTTTTGCCCCTGCCAAGCTAATAGACTGCACCATGTAGGTCAGGCACACTGAAAACTGGGTTTGTCAAAGCCATCAATAAAATAATTAACCATCACCTACTGTGTGCTGGCCCCCGGGGGACTAGGCACTGAAAATACAAAGAGTTACATGCTATAGTTTTGCCCTGACTACAATGAGAACTCTGAGATCAGTGATTGTGTCTGACACCTGAAACTTAATAGGCAGAGACAAGAAAGGCAGATAAACACTGAAGATCTCGTTGCAGGAGCTAAACACACACACACACACACACACACACACACACACACACACACACACACACACAGTGTTTAGATTCAGTTTAGTCTATTTGCTTTCAAACATGAGTGATCATCAAAATTACCTAGGAAATGTTCAGGAATTACAGATTCCTGAGCCACAGCCTAGACCCACTGCACTGCAAATCTGGGCATGAGATGTGGAAGTCTGTTTTTTGTCAACCTTTTCTTTTCTTTTCTTTCCTTTTGTTTTCTTGTCTTTTCTTTTTTTGAGACAAAGTCTTGCTCTGTCTCCCAGGCTGGCAGCCATCTCGGCTCACTGCCATCTCCGCCTCCTGGGCTCAAGTGATTCTCATGCCTCAGCCTCCCAAGTAGCTGGGATTACAGGCACCCACCACCACGTCTGGCTAATTTTTGTATTTTTAGTAGAGACAGGGTTTCACCACATTGGTCAGGCTGGTCTCAAACTCCTGATCTCTCAGGCAGTCTGCCCTCCTCAGCCTCCCAAAGTGCTGGGATTACAGGTGTGAGGCACCGCACCTTGCCAGTCATTTCATTATTTAAAGCTCACCAGGTGATGTCGAAAAACAGCCACTTTGAGAAACCATTGCCTTAGATCACCACCTGCGGGCACAAGGATGAAGATTTGAGTCAGACCCCATTACCGCTCACCAGGAGCTCACACCTCACTGGTAAATACAAGGTATACATGCTAAATACTAAACGGTGACCCAGGTAATGATGTTCTGAGGTAATGATGTTCCAAAAGTTCAGAGGTGTCGGGCTATTAGGACTGAGTCACTTGCCTGAGTTCTTTGATGAGAGAATTTGAAAGTGGCTAAGAGGCATCAATTCTTTATTCAGGGGTTTACAGGGATTCATTATTTTAGATAAAAAGAAATTGTAGTCATCATAAAATCTGCTCTCATTATTTTATAGATGAAGAACTGAAATAACCTTTGGCAAGTTTTCACAAAAGGCCATTTTTCAAAACCAGTTACCATAAAATTAGAGGAAATTGCTTACCATGGATAAGAGAACTTAAAAGAAGAGACAGAAACAAAGGGTAAAGATGAGTGCACCTCTCCCTTAGAGACCTCCCTCCATATGCACACACATACCCCAAGGTTGGTCTTCAGGCTGTCCAGAAACCTCTGATACATGAGTTGCCAACTTCAGTTTGCTTAATGGAGTACATTTCTTTATTCTTCTGTGCTTTGGCCTGCAAGTTATTTGAAGCAAGAAAAGGATCTGATTCAAGTCTATACCCTTAGTGCCTAACCTAGCACATATTAGGCAATTCATAAATTTGTTGTGTGAATGGAGGTGCCCAGAGCCCTTAATTTTCTTTCTCCTGCACTTCTTTCTGAGGTAGCATCCTTTGCCCTGAAATAAACTGAAGATTTCAAAAATGAATAGACAAGTCCAGGTTCAGTAGCTCACACCAGTAATCCCAGCACTTTGGGAGGCCAAAGCAAGAGAATCCCTTGAGCCTAGAGTTCGGGACCAGCATAGGCAACATAGTAAGACCCTGTCTCTACAAACAATAGAAAAATTTGCCAGAAGTGGTGACACATGACTCTAGTCTCAACTACTTGGGAGGCTGAGGCAAGTGGATTCATTGAGCCTGGCAGGTAGAGGCCGTGATCATGCCACTGCACTCTCAGCCTGAGTGACAGGCTAAAACAATAAACATAAAAAACTAATTTAAGACTGGGCACAGTGGCTCACACCTATAAACCCAACACTTTGGGAGGTCAAGGGTGCAGATCACTTGAGGTCAGGAGTTCAAGATCAGCCTGGCCAACATGGTGAAATCCCATCACTACTAAAAATACAAAAATTAACCGGGTGTGGTGGTGGGTGCCTGTAGTCCCAGCTACTCAGGAGGCTGAGCGGGGAGAATCGCTTGAACCTGGGAGGCAGAGATTACAGTAAGCTAAAACTATACCACTGTACTCCAGCTTGGGAAATAGAACAAAATTCCATCTCAAAAAACTAATAATAATAATAATTTTTTAAAAGAGTTGACAAAACAAGTAGGAAAGTGGATGTCTATGTTAAAATTAAACATGAGGCTGGAGTGATCTCAGTACATAGATCCATGAGCATAAAAATTTAAATTATATTTTCTATAACCGCATTTGCTTTCTAGCTCTGAATACCATTGTACCAGGCTTTACCTTGGGCCATTCTTGGGATTTTCCACCCAGCCTCAGCATTCTACTGGGCTGATGGGCACAGGGCCAACAATCCACTTGAATAGAAAAAAGGAAAAAGAGAAACACTACAGGACAAAACCTAAATTACTATCTCAAAATATCACCCAGCTACATGTACATGATATGCTGATGGACCTGAACTATTAGTGATGATGGAAAAAAGGGATGAAAAGAATTTGTGGATCATACTCAAACACACCAGCCACATGTACAGTTGTCGGCAAAAAGCCGTTATAACAAAGTGCTGAGCAAAGTTAACGTGAGTGACATCCAGCTTCTCCTCTCCCTGTTCAAACCCGGAGTGTCTGCCCAAGAACTGAGGTCAGCTCTGCTCTGAGCAGATTAAGGAAGACACAGAGGCTCTGGAGGATCTCCAGATGAGGTAAAAAACCAAGGATCAAATAGAGCATTCCAAGACAGACACACGGTTCTTTAATCTACAGAGAACCAGGAGGCAGCAGGATGTAGCTGAAGGATTCTGGTTTGATTCATAAAAAAGAAATCAAAGCGCATGCAGTACATTCCAATTGAGTCACCAAGACATGGAATAACTGTCTTGGCACTCAACTCTTGAAATGCAGGAAAGAGACTTCTAGGACATACCATAATTTATTCCCAGTCTAAGCATCCAAAGGTGATTTAGAGAAAAAATAAAGAAAATTAAAGAAAAGAATAGGTCTAGTGTTTAGAACAATTAATGAGTGAGGGCCACTGACATTGGCCCCAGGGAGGGAAATATCTACCTTTCTATAAAATTACTTCGTCCTGTGTTAGAAACATTAATAGTGTGACGTTGGCTTTAACCCAATGTATCAGCCAGGGTTCAATCAGAGATCAAATAGCTATGTGTAGACACACACACACACACACACACACACACACACACACACACACACATTTGCTACAGAGATTTGACCTTACATTATTCTTGGAACTAAGCAATCTCTGTAAGATAGTCGTCTTCATGTCTGATGCTAGAGCTTAAAGGACATGGAGCAGGCAATTAACAAGACAGTCAGACTTGGATGTAAAGCCTGAAGGAGAAAAATCTGTAACCCACAAGCATGAACTGGAGCCATGAGGATGGACTGGAACCCTGTTAATTCTTGTTGCCTCTGACAGTATGGGTGCCCTGCAGCAACTGGAGCCCTTTGTCACAGAGCTAAAGACACATTACCAGCTGGGCATGGTGGCTCACACCTGTAATCCTAGCACTTTGAGAGGCCAAGGTGGATGGATCAAGAGGTCAGGAGTTCAAGACCAGCCTTGCCAATATGGTGAAACCCCCGTCTTTACTAAAAAAATACAAAAAATTAGCTGGGCATGGTGGCATATGCCTGTAGTCCCAGCTACTCAGGAGGCTGAGGCAGGAGAATTGCTTGAACCTGGGAGGCAGAGATTGCAGTGAGCCAAGATCACACCACTGCACTCCAGCCTGGGTGAAAGAGCAAGACTCTGTCTCAAAAAAAAACAAAAACAAAAAACACCCTACCTGGCCCAGGCAACCCAGGCACAGAAGGAGAACCCTGGGGAAGATGAACAGTTGCAAGCCTAGCGGTCCTGTGTCAGTGAGGGGAGGCGTGGATAGCAACCGTGCACATGAGCTAAAAAGCAGATGTTCCTTCTCTTCTGCCTCCAAAGCTCTTAATAATCCCTCCTGCAGCGCACCCTAACAGAAAACACAGGAAAGGGAATTTGGGGAAAGGTGGTTCGGTTTAGCCTGGCACATTATTGAACTACTGTACCCGATGTGGAGAAGAGAATGGCTTTTTAGTTTTCTTGTCTTTGTATGCTTGTGATTTATTAGTCTAGGTCAGGATTTCTCAACCTCTACACTATGGAAAACCTGCCACATTCTCCCATGATACCCTGCAAGCGTCTGAGTGCCTGTGTCACGTTAGGTCACCTAACCCTTTCTTGGCCCTGGACTGAGAACTCAGAGACTATCTCACCAATGTTTGTACCTCTTTCAAGGACTGGGCCTGGCACATGGTAGATTCTCACTCAGTGGGATGTTGTTATTGTTATGGTGGTGTGACAAAGTTATTCTGCTCAAGGGAAAGTGGAAGGGCTGCTCCAGCATTTTGGAATCGGCCATTCATAATAAAAATAACCCCAGACCTTGGTAAGAGATGGGATTTCACTCAGTCCTCAAACAACTGACCTAGTGCTCACAGTTGCCCATTTCTTACTCTCTGCTTTGTCATGACCACACTTTAGTCAGGCCCCAGCTCTGCTTGTCCCCAAGCCTGAGAAGGCACGAAGACCCCCCTTATCAGCTTAGCCAGAGAACCGTTCCTGTCAGTCTCTGCCCCCTTGCTTGCCCAACTTCCCATTTCTGCTAAGCTCTGCCTACCTCTCCCAATAAAAGAAAAGCCTCTTCTGTTTGTCTCTGAGACATCTGCACGTCCCTGAGATTGGAGCACTTTCCCTGTTGCTGTAGTCCTTCTGAGTAGCATTTCTCCTTATCTAAGTCCACGTTTGTTCTTATTCGGCACAAGCCTATGACATGGAAACAGTGATAAGCCCCATTTTGCATAAGACTAAACTGAAGCTTAAAAAAAATAAATAACTTTCCCAGGGCCCCATAAACAGTAAATAGGAAGTCCAGGATCCAAAGCCAGATAGTCCAATTATCTGAAAGTGAGTCCACTCCCTCGGCCACTGAGCTAGATTTCTTACCAATTCTAAAATCATCTAGGACGAAATGCTTGGGTTCCTATATAGAGCTGAAAATAATCAAAAGTCATTTTGTTTTGTTTTGTTTTGTTTTGAGACAGAGTCTTGTTCTGTAGCCCAGGCTAGAGTGCAGTGGCATGATCTCGGCTCACTGCAACTTCACCTCCTGGGTTCAAGCGATTCTCCTGCCTCAGCCTCCTGAGTAGTTGGGATTACAGGTGCCTGCCACCATATCCAGCTAATTTTTGTATTTTTAGTAGAGATGAGGTTTTCGCCATGTTGGCCAGGATTGTCTCAAACTCCTGGCCTCAAGTGATCCACCCGCCTCAGCCTCCCAAAATGCTGGGATTGCAGGCATGAGCCACTGCACCCAGCCTCTTTCTTTATTTTGTAGACACGGGTCTTGCAGTGTTGCCCAGGCTGGTCTCTTATCAAGCTATCCTTCTGCCTTGGTCTCCTAAATACTGGGATTACAGGCATATGCCACCATGCCCTGCTGGGCATTTCTATTAAGTTCCCTAATGATGCTAATGCTGCTGGCCCAGAGTCTTCACCTTGAGAACTACAGAAGTGTTTACAGTCTCTTAAATGGTACCAATGGTCACATGAATTATTTTTTTCCAGCCTTGGAGAGCCTAAAGATTTCATGACATTATTAAACATCCATGACCCCAGAAAAATTAAGAAAAATTTTAAAAATTAGAGTCTAGATTACACTCTAAACTAATTAGAGTCTAATTAGAGTCTAGCTTTTTGTAGGCGGGGCTTCATAGCCTATGATTTTGCAACTGTTTCAGTCTTGGAGCAGTCCCAAGGGTCTATATGTATGTGTGTTTGCTTAAGCACCTGGGCATGGGAGTCTGTATGATGCCAACACACTTACCAGTCCAGACTTGGTTTCCCACCCAGAAGTTGCAATACTAAGAGCATCAGCTTGGTAAAGAGGGTAAACATGACAACTTTTCCCAGCATCAAATGCGAACATTGTGGAGAGGTAGAAAAACAGGGAGAGGCGGAGAAAGAGAATTCCTCATGATGCTATTGAAGCAGAAATAAAACCTCTGCAGATAGTCCTGCTGCCTCATAATGCCTACTGATGTTGGGGCCACAAACTTGGGAAAATGAATGTTGTGTCATCACAATCACCCTGAGGATCAGTTACACAACATTTAACCGGCATAAATTATACTCATCCAAAATGTGGTGTGGGAAGTTCATATGTAAACTTTAATCTATATGGTTTTTTTCATTTTTTAAAAATGTCAATTTTTGTGAATGTTTTATAATGTACCCAATACACTAGAACAGTCACTTTAGAACATTAAAAAATAAACAAGCAAACATACATATATTGGGGCTCCATGATTTTTAAAAAGTTTGGAGATTACTCCTCAGGCGTCAAACTTGGCAGTGCACCAGAATCACCTGGAAGCTCACTGAACAAATGCAGACTCCCAGACCTCAGTCCTTCAGGTTCAGGAGGTCTGAGAAATTCACATTACACCAACAACTTGGGAAATTCTAAGGCAGTTGAGCCACACGGACTCTACTGTGAACTCTGCTCTGAAAATGACTTTAGCTCTTTAGTTTTTGTTTTTTGCTTTTTTTTTTTCCTTTTTCACTTAATAACTTTATTCTGACTC
The DNA here is from genome assembly GCF_009761245.1 of Sapajus apella. Lineage (NCBI taxonomy): Eukaryota > Metazoa > Chordata > Mammalia > Primates > Cebidae > Sapajus > Sapajus apella. The sequence continues at coordinate 18,596,987 of NW_022436944.1, read as the reverse complement.
AAAAGCCATAGAGCTCCTCACCAAAGGACATATAGGTCAGTGCAAAGAAGAAAACAAACACATCTGTATTCTGCACGTCTTTCTCTGTCTCCCTTCAGTAATGCGCCACCCTATTCCCAGCCCTGGTTGGTTGCACCCCCTGAGCCAAGAAGGCGCTGGTCACTCACTACACCATGACAAAGCCACCTGCTTCCTGCTCATGGCAACTCGGCTCAGCCATTAGAGAGTAGCAGGTAACAGGTTGCTAGGCAGATTAATTTCTCAGGGAGCAGATTTGCCCATCTTTCTAAATGATCCAATTTTTCTCCAATATTTTCTCATCAAGGAACATTTTCCAAAAACCTCATAAATGAAAGTCGTGGAAGTAACAACAAAGAAGTCCAAGATGGCGCTGTCCAAAGGAAAGGTTTCCGTGTTAGGCATGGCTCAAGGTGCTCGGTGCAAAGCGAACAAAATCCCTGCCCTCCTGCAGCTGACAAGTTAATGGGGACAACGGAGAAGTAAGTTATCTCTCACTGTTAGATGGTGGTAAATGCCATGGAGAAAGATGCGGCCTGGGCACAAGAGAGGGAAAAGCTCACAAGAAGTGAATTAATATTTGTTGACCACCTGTGAACAACTGGTTTTCATGTAAGTCACTTCATCGTCACCACTCTCTCATTGTACCCCTCCTTTTTTTTATTATACCAATTGTACATGTAAAGAAACTGAAGTTCTGGCCAGGTGTAGGTAGTTCATGCCTGTAATCCCAGCACTTTGGGAGGCTGAGGCGGGCAGATCACCTAAGGTAGGGAGTTTGAGACCAGCCTGGCCACCATGAAGAAATCCCGTCTCTATTAAAAATACAAAATTAGTTGGGCATGGTGGCATGCGCTTGTAGTCCCAGCTACTTGGGAGGCTGAGGCAGGAGAATTGCTTGAACCAGGAGGTGGAGGTTGCAGTGAGCCAAGATAGTGCCATTGCACTCTAACCTGAGTGACAAGAGCAAAACTCCATCTCAAAAAAAAAAAGAAAAAAAGAAAGAAAGAAAGAAATTGAAATTCCAAGTTCCAAGACTTTAAGAAACTTGCCTAAGGCCACGGAGTTAATGAACACCTGCACAGTACTGAACTTCTTAACTGGTTGTCAGAATGAAGCCGAGGGCGAATAGTAAAGGAGAGTGCCCACACATGCCTTTTATTAGCGCTCACACACCCTACGTCCTTCCAGGACTCATTATGCTACGTGGAATGTGCTGGGCCTCCTCTTTCTAACTTAATGTTTCACCCTTATTTTGGTTCTCTGAAACTCTTATTTTGCTCAATGCTAATCCCATAAATTGGTGCTCGTTCTAGAGTGCAGATGGTAATGACTGTTAATTTCTGCTAAGCCCACAAATTTGCTTTCTCCATCTATAGCCCAATTGATCACATTAGCCAGGTGTGGTGGTGTGTAGTCCCAGCTACTCAGGAGGCTGAGGCAGGAGAATTGCTTGAACCCAAGAGGTGAAGGCTGCAGTGAGCCAAGACTGCACCACTGCACTCCATCCTGGGCAACAGAGCAAGACTCTGTTTCAAAAAAAAAAAAAAAAAAAAAGAAAAGAAAAGAAAAGGAGTGTGTTAGTGTACATGACACAAGTCCCATCACAAAGGGAGCCTTTTATAGGTAAAGAGAATAAAGAATAAGACCCAAAAAGATTAAGCAGATCTCTGGAGATTACCATTATATCTGTTATTTCTGATAGAGCTGGCACTGGTGCCTGACTTCCAAGACTGAGGTTATTGGGGATTTCATTTGTCTACTCATCTTCAAATCTAATTTCTGAGAAAGCTGAGAAAACAGATGGAATTGAAAGACTTAGAACTGTAGAGATGTTAGTTCTGCCTACCTGACTCTAAAAGTGTGATCCTATTCCAATAAAAATACACACACATACAGGAACTAATGATGCCTACTTCCAGAATACAGTAGATTGTCAGCATACATTGCTTTCCTTTCATTTCTCCTCCTGTGCCTTTGTTTACCAGTTTTCCATTCCCAGAATTCTCTGCTTTGGCTTCCCTGGTCTTACCTCACCACCAAGCCCCAAATGATCTTTCTCTCCTGATCTTTATTAGCATTCACACAGTAGTATATAAGTTTCGTGGAGGCAAAGGCCATGATTTCAATTCCTTCCTATGCTCATCGTACCAAATAGATCCTTGCACAAGGAGAGGGCCACCAACTCCTCTCCATTTTGGTTCATCTTCACTTTTCACTTGTTTTCTTTAAGCCACTCCACTATTAAAAATCTTCCTGTCGCTTCTATTGTATAGGATAAACTCCAACTCTGATTCAAAGCACACAAGCCTTTTCAAGGATTCTCTCCATCTACCTTATTTGGTCTCTACTCCCACCTTATCGCCCTCACACTTTTGTTCTCCAGAGCCATGGACCTTCTTGTCACTCCTCTTTTAAAATTCTGTGCTTTTGAGTAGGCCATCTCCTTTACCAGAAATACCTGGGAAACTCCTTGGTGAACAAGGCTCAGACACCATGACCTATTTGTGGCTGTTCACACCCCTTTCCTTCTCTTGAGCTCACGTAACTCTTTGTCCCATAATGTATGGCCCCGATTAAACCATGTGATTAGGTTTTCTTCATCTTTGTTTTTCCTATGTCTATTCAGTGACTTTTACATGCCAGGAGCTCAGCAAGTACTTACTGATGATTGAATCAATGGACTCTTTCTCTCTGTCTTTCTCTCTCTCTCTCTATGCTGGTTGGTTGGTATGAGTGACTCAGAATGTTAGGGGATGTCAAAGAAAGAAGGTCTTAAGAATCCTATGTTCTTTGATTCCCTAAAGGGAAACAAAATCTGACTTAGGACCAGAGCCCCCAGAACCGTCTGACTCTCTCCAACTACAAGAAACACCACTGGTTGCCTGGAAATTTTGGTGAGAAGTTATTTTAGGAGAAAATGCTAATAATTTCCCAGATTAATGCTTACAATTATTTCTTTTTTATAAACCCCCTTTATGTCAGCCTCTTCTTACTCTTACAAAAAAACACACCAGCATTTAAAATCCCTTGCTTACAGCATTGCATAAACACCATAAACAGGAACCAGTGAGCACGGCTGGCTTCACGGACACAGTTCCCATGGAGACACACAGGGCCTCACACTCAGAAGAGCCCCACGCTTGGTTTAATGCTCTGCTGTCACCATCTTGCAATTCTTATAAATTTGAGCAAGGGACCCCATATTTTTATTTTTCACTAGGTCCCACAAATTATGTAGCCCATCCTGCCAATGAATACATGATACTTACTTCCCAACGTTTCCCGATTTGACAGTTTAAACACTGAAATTCCTGTGTCTTCAAAAGCCCTTGGTCCCAGGCAAACCAGGATAGTTGTCATCCTACGTCTCGTCCTCAAACTGCAAACCAGTGTGGCATGCATTACTTTGTTCAATAAATAATATGACCAAATGAGTTACAGGCAGAAAAGCTTATTTAGGACACGTAAGCCTCCCCAGTAAACACTGTCTGTGACTGCTACAAATTAATATTTCTAAACACATCTCTCTGCATATTACAGCTCAAGGTTTATCAGCTCAAACTTTTAAGTTACAAGAAACCTATTTTAAAAACCAGTCCACAGGAAAGGGTTGCAGAGTCTAGGTCAATGAAAGAATTCCAGCAAGGCTATGAGCCACTGGGAATTCAGTCATTATTTATCTAAATTTCTGGTTAGGAATGAGGTTGGTAAATTAGTCACCACCTAGTTTCATCATCTATAAACTTTCTATTGACATTATTGGCCCATTTTTCTATTGGGCTGTTTGTTTTTTCTATTCATCTGTAAGAGTTTGTTGTATATTCTGCTCTATCATACCTGGCTAATTATTTTTATTTATTTATTTATTTTTGTAGGGACAAGGTCTCACTATGTTACCCAAGCTAGTTTCACACTCCTGGGCTCAAGCAATACTCCCGCCTCAGCCTCCCAAAGTGCCGGGATTACAGGCATAAGCCAACATGCCCAGCGAGAATTCTGTATTCTTGACGATCTTGTCAAATCTGTGAGGGTGTTGGAAGGACTATATATGCACCTTTAAAAACCTCAGTGGGCTTTGTAAATAAAGTGGAAATCAGAAATCTGTGAACATTTAGAATGTTGAAGGCCAGGCATGTGAGCCAAGAAATTGTTTGCCTACAGACTTTTCTTTCTTTCACTGTCTGCCAGGAGGGTTACATAAGCCTCTCTTCAGTACCACCCAAAACCCCCAGTAAAAGGAACACAGACAAATAATGAAAAGACAAAGGCTCCAAGTGCAAGTTCAATTGTCTTTATTTTTCTTATACAGAATCAGAGAAGCAAAAACCAGTACCAAACTCCAGGTAAAATGGTTTGATCTGATCAATTTGGCTGCATACTTTCGGTATGCAAAACATTCTAAACTTAAAATAGAAATTTTTATATTACAAAATGTAGAAGTAAATGTTTTTAAAAGTTAAAGTACTAGCACATTTATGAGTTAGGGAAATGGTCTCTGTCAATTGCCCATTTTCCCAATTTAATTAATCCACGATTTCCTTTTTTTAACAGCTTATATTTTTCATAAAAGTTGTACTTTCAGAAGTTACTTTCTAATTACGTTATGAGAACACAACTTGTAATTAGCAACACTTCTGTCACTCTAGATCACTTCTTCTGCAGAGAGCTTTTCTACCAAGTTAGCATCAACCAACACAATAAATTTTTCACTGTTTTATCTGCTTCCTGTATATGGTATAATCAGTGAAAGAAATGGCATTTCACATCCTTGATAATACAGTGAAATGCTGTCTAACAATTACTTAGATTTAACAGAATTACAATTAGGTTTTGACAATGTATTTACTTCAAGACAATGTATTTTATCAGAAAAAAAAATATCTTGAAAGAAAGACCTCTGAAATTATTTTTCATTTGATCCTCTTTTGTGACAAAATTTTGGGGTGAAATGATGTTTACTGGTTGATTTAGTACTAAAAAGACTAGTACTAAAAAGACTAAAGACAGTTGTTTTATAAAAGAAATATACTATAAATAGCACCTTATCAAGAATTCTGCAGGGATTTTAACACTTACAATAATAGGAAATAGCCATTAAAAAAGTTGCTCTAACTTTAGATTTCTAACTTTAGTGTTCTTTAACAAAGGCCATATTTTATGGTCTTAAAAACAAAACAAAAAAAATTATATCTGGCTTTATCTATTAGTAAACGTAAAGGGTCCATATTTTATTCTGCAAAAATATTTATTATATTCATTAATAAATGTTCTAACTAATTGAACTAAAAAAAATCTTCTAGTATTTTCTAATGCCACAAGCTTACTAGAAAATTACTTCTAAAAATTGATAATATAAGTCATCAATGATTTAACTGCTTAAAAAAAGGGGTATCTGTTTCTCTTACATTTAATAACCTGAAAATGAGTCTATAAAAATATTTTTTAAAAATACAGTAACACTGCTGAGTTTTGTTAGGTCCCTTGTTTTTTTAATTTTTTTTTTTTTTTTTTTTTTTTTTTTTTTTAGCAAGAATGTACAATTCTTTTTGCAATTTTTTGCTAACAAAAGACAAAAAGAAATAGTGCTCCCTTCAATTTAGTAGCAATAAAGTCATCTACCTTCATCTTTCTCAGAGGGCTTAGGGAGAGTGAAAGGAATTAGAGGAACATAAACCAGGGTCCTTCAGGAAAAAGAAGTCACTTCATAGTGATGAAGGCAGCAGCAGGCTACGCTCTTATCTGTCTGCATGCTCAGCATCAGCATGCCCTGCCCCTCCTCCTTCCAAAGCCTTCTTTTCTTCTACAACAGAGTCTTTTGGTATAAAAGTTGTAACAGAAAATTGTTGCTTTGTCCTTTTGGGGCACCTCTCGCATCTCCTGCTTGTTTTGCTTTTGGGGTACTATAACTTGTCTCTTTCCATTTCACAACTAGTATCCTTTCCACGATATTCCCTAACTTCACTACTTCATCTCTGACCTTTTCACTTGCCTTCTTTCCAACATGATCCAATGTACTCTGTACATGTATATTCCGGTAGATGAAAAGGAATCTTATTTAAGATCTCCAACAAATAAGTCCCCCATGGAAATTGAAAGCGTCCTCTCAGAGACCCGAATTATTAATGTCTTTCAAAAAAAAGATTAAATTCATAGATTATAAATAATACTAGTTCAAAATATTAAACAGTTGAGGACTTCATTGGCAATGCAGGCAGACTGCATGCCGGTTGAACATGATGTGCTCTCAGTCCTTAAAAGCTAATAAAAATGTTTTTGGTTATGTAAGAGGTATTGAATATATATTTCATGCCTTTTTATACCAAGTGTAGCAAACAGGGTTAGGATAATGTACTTAGGAATAAATTTTACTGAATTCAGAAACATGTATCTCCACCATACACCCTCAAAGGGCTTTTTTCTTTTTTTCTTTTTTTTTTTTGCACGTCAGTCAGAGATCTGCTTCATCCTTCAGTTTCATAGATAGAATTACTTTAAACACTTGAAATCTAGAAAGCAAACCTGACAAGGCTTCAGAATTTTAAAAGCAACAGTTCATTGCATGTGCCATCAGGTTGAAATCTATGTTGTCCTGATGTTTTCAGAATTGCTTCAAAAGACACAAATACAGTTGCCACCAATTTAGCAAAAACATTTGGCTGCCTTTTGTCATCAGCTACAAAATTACAGTGCTTTATAAAATAAACATCAAGGCTGGCATGGTGGCTCACGCCTGTAATCCCAGCACTTTAGAAGGCTGAGACAGGTGTATCATCTGATTCAGGAGTTCAAGACCAGCCTGAGCAATATAGTGAAACCCCGTCTCTACTAAAAATACAAAAAATTAGCCGGGCGTGGTGGTGTGTGCCTGTAATCCCAACCACTCGGGAGACTGAGGCAGGAGAATCGCTTGAACCCAGGAGGCGGAGGTTGTAGTGAGCCAAGATCGCGCCATTGTGTTACAGCCTGGGCAACAAGAATGAAACTCCATCCAAAAACAAACAAACAAAAAAAAACTAAACAAAACATCAAATTCTAAGCTGCAATTTTTAAAATCCCAAGTTGCAATATTTCAAAAACTTTTGTTTGAATAACAAATGCTCATAATTAGTACCAAACTGGTCTCTTTCACACGATCTGTAGAGTAAGAACTGTGACTAATGCGGCTGCTGCTACTCTCCCACTGGAGAGACTAAGTTGTCTAGATGCTCTGCAGTAAAATAATGAAGGCTAAGCTACAACAGGACTGTGTGTGCCTTTGTAAATACAGACTAATTAGAGCCATCAGAGCCAGCATGGATTCAAAATTACATTGTATTCCATACAGTAGAATTTTACTATCCATACAATGATTTTTAAAGCTCAAGTTAAATAGTTTTTAAAGCATTGGGTACTACTGTCATCAATACAGTTTTTGAAACAGTAAATCAGGTCTAATTTTGTGCACATTTCCTGGACCAAGCTGCCCTCAGAGTTAACTGCCTGTGGTCAGCTTTTTATGGTTTAAAATCAGTTGATGTATAAATTTCAATTAACACCCATAAAGCTTAGCCATGGGGCAGAAGAGAAGAAAGAGAAAAGTATTCTGCATAATCCTGTAGACACAATTCTGTATAATCTGTCACAAGAATGCAGACTTGCAGAAAATGAAAATAGAATATTTATTTATGTTTAACTTAAGTTACTCTCAATCGAAACCAGGCAATGATGAAACTGGCAACATAAAAGGAGGGAGCACGAGTCATGGTGGCAGAAAGCGATGTACCTGCAGACTTGCTCTGCTCCATCACCTTTACCAAGAGGCCCAGGAAATGTAAGGTCATGGCTACATCCAAGTTACAATGGTAGTTATTACAGCCAGGTTAGAAAGGGCTCACTTTTGTTCAGAGCAGACTCTACATCATTGAAGAGGGGCATCAGGTCTTCAGATTCCAAAGTTCCTAGGTCAACGTTTGTTCCTGGAAGACAGTCAAGGAAATCAGGGAAACGGGTCTGTTGGGGGTTGATGTTCATGGGTGTTTGTCCTGCATTTTCTCCTGTAACAGAATGAAAAGAAACCATTATAATTCCTTCTTTTAGGCTCTTGAAAGAGGAAAAGTTCAAGTATTAACACAACCATCACCTTCATGTCTTCAACTACCACATTATTAACACTTACTCAAGGAGGTACAGAGATGTGGAAGAAATCTAAAATTCTTTCTGGATAGATGTGGTCCAGAATGGAAAAGTCCAAGGAGATGAGAAAGGAGCACGTGAAAGTCACTGTGGATTTGATTTATGATCTGTGCCTTCCCGTGCCAGAGATGTTGTGAAGAACTGTTTTGCAAAGAGTAGAGAGGCCCTCTCTGTAATAAACACCTTATTACAGAACTATAATCTACAGATTTTATTGTAAGCTTTTATTTACCCATACCATCCTTCTTTACGTTCAAAGAGAATGGTGTGAAGCTTCTTTTAACCAGATTATTAAAAAGTTGTCTTCACTGACGTATTTAGGCATCATTTATAAAGGGAGTTCTGCAGACGTTCTCCCTTTTTCCTTAATACATACACCCTACGACTATCTACCTTTCTCACAAGTATATGAGCCACAATGCATATGAGCATGTTAAGGCTTTGGGTCTTAAAGAAAGATTTTGTTTTCTTTAAGCCACTATTTCCTAAACCCATTTAATCACCTAAACCTATTTTGGCAGTATGTGTATCCTAATAAAACTGAAGTTCTACAGAACACAGGTGAGAAAATGCTGTACTAGAGGAAAAGTGTCTGGGATATGACATGAAGAATATAGGTTCTTTATGTGTGCTAATATGGGACAGAATGTACTACTGACTTTTGTGTCATTAGACTGAGCTTTGTGGCTATGTAAGCTTAGACACACTTAACTTGTCTGATTCTCAGTTTACCCATCTGGAAATTGGGATTATAAGCACCTTCTACAAAAGTTGCAGTAAAGTGCCATATAGTGTCTGCCACATATCCATGGCTCTAGGTGTCACTGATATATACAAAGTTATGTACATACAAAAGTATAATAAATGTTGATTGTCCTAAGAGAGAAAGAAAAACCTAGGAATTCAGCCACTATTAATTATGCAATATCAAAACAACTGGTTAATTCAAATAGTCCCAAACAATTTTCTGAAGGGATAATATCTACTTCAAAGATTGAGAAGCACTGATAACTAAGACCAGCTTCCACCATAATGCATTTTAAAAACTTGCTAAATTATCTTTTGTGTGATACAAGTACGGTAGCCTTCCTGAAAAGTGTGCACGGAAGTTTCACTATTTTAAGCAAAATTGCAGAAAGTTCATTTTAGCAATCTGTGTTTTCCAAGAAGAAAAATCATATCCTTCCAAATGATGAAGGAACCATAATCCAATTTGCATTTCGTTAATAGCAAAACACAATGGCTTTGCTAGAAGTCACAAAATATCAATGACTCCTGGGCAATATTTTACAGGAATCTCATTGCAAGGGGCAATAATCTAAAAAATTAAATCAAGTTCAACAATATGACCTCAATATGGTTACTGATATTAAAAACAACATCAAAATAGAAAACAAAATCTAAAAAACTTTCTTCTACCCACTAGAGTGTAACAGATAAAAATTAGGCTATAAAAAGTGTCTGTTCTAAAAGAACTATCTGATCTGAAGTGCTGGATGTCTTTTTTCTCTTTATCTCCAGTTAGAATCATTCATTTCTACTAGTTTCCCATTTTAATATTCAAATACTCAAGAAATATAATTTTTAGCCAAGCAAAATATCTGTTTTAAAGAATTCCTAGGCTAGATGTGATGACTCATGCCTCTAATCCACTTTGGGAGGCTGAGGTCGGTGGATCACCTGATGTCAGGAGTTCAAGACCAGCCTGGCCAACATGGTAAAACCC